>NW_016157586.1:62827-77728 GCF_001687245.7 Rhagoletis zephyria | reverse complement strand
GTCATGCCAATTGAGCTACTTGCTTACGAGCGAAAAGAGATTTACAATCTCAGTGCCGAGATAGGTCGAGCAGCTGCCGCGGCAAGGGCGCGCGAGCAACTGATCCAGCAGTGGCAACAAAACTGGAACGCGAGCACAAAAGGTCGATGGACACACTCCCTGATAGCCGACCTTCAAACATGGCTGAACAGACCACATGGGGAAGTCGATTTCTACCTGACGCAATTCCTCACCGGTCATGGTTACTTCCGAGAATATCTTCATAGAATGGGAAGGGTGGACTCACCGTTCTGTCACTACTGTGGAAACGTCGAAGATAACGTGTACCACACATTCTTCACCTGCGAACACTTCTTGATTTCGCGCAGAATGTTGGAAGAAAGACACGGAGACATTACTCCGGACAACATAGTTGGGATAATGATTTCCAGCGCAGAAAAGTGGGAAGCAGTTGCGAGATACGTGAAATTCGTACTCCGCTGCAAACGAGAGGACGGTTGTCTACTGAGGACACCCGAATGAAACGCCCCTACAAAAGAGTAGCCCCAAGGTTCTAACAGCGCGCTCTTGCACCTGAAGACAAGCAGAATTGCGGTGCCAGATGCGGGATTCTTGCGCGGGCGGTGGGAGTTTGGGTTTTAGTGGGTAGCCCAACACGCTTCGGTGGGAGTCCCACACTCGGGGAAGGTAGTATAGAGACTAGCGCCCCCGGCCAGTGCATAAAGCATTTCCCTCTCCTACGAAAAAAAAAAAAAAAAAAAAAAATAAAAAAAATAATGTTGCAAACGAGAGGACGGTTGTCTACTGAGGACACCCGAATGAAACGCCCTACAAAAGAGCAGCCCCAAGGCTCTAACAGCGCGCTCCTGCATCTGAAGACATGCAGAATTGCGGTGCCAGATGCGGGATTCTTGCGCGGGCGGTGGGAGTTTGGGTTTTAGTGGGTAGCCCAACACGCTTCGGTGGGAGTCCCACACTCGGGGAAGGTAGTATAGAGACTAGCGCCCCCGGCCAGTGCATAAAGCATTTCCCTCTCCTACGAACAAAAATTAAATAAATAAATAAAAAATTTACACACCGAAAAGATGTCATTAAGAAATAGTGTAAATAATATAGGTCCTAGAATTGAGCCCTGTGGTACACCAGAGACAAGTTTCATTGGTTGTGAGGATTGATTCCCTACTGTAACTCGTTGAAATCTGTTCTTTAGATAACTCGTCATAACTTTCAGAGAATATTCGCTGAATCCAAAATAATGCTTGTGCTTAAGACAAAGGAAATGGTGGTCGACAGCGTCAAAGGCTTTGGAGAAGTCAAGGAGGCATAGTAACGTAAGGTAACCTTTGTCGAAAAAAGAACGAACGTCATCAAGAATTTTTAACACAGCCGTTGTGCAACTGTGACCAATCCTAAAGCCAGACTGAAGCGGATAAAGCAGCTTCTTCTCCTGCACATGACGGGTAATTTGTTCCGCCATTAAAGGCTCAAATACTTTTGACAACGTTGGTAGAATACTTATAGGGCGAAAGTCCGATGGAGTCTGGGCGCCCTTGTTCTTGGCAGTAGGGCGCACTAAAGCCACCTTCCACTGATCAGGGAAACACGATATGGTAATATAGTAGGGGTATTCTCGAAGTATTGCACGATGCACGTATTGCACGAAATGCAAAAATACTATCCCAAATTTCGAAGAGTACGAGAGCACCCCATTGCAAAGTGGTAGAATGCATGGGTAGCAAGCAGCGAAATTATGTATCAAATACAATAACAAGAGACAGCAGAAAAAAATGAAGTGAGCGAGATGAGAGGAATGAGAGAAATATGTAGCAATTCCAACAACAAAACAACTAGCACAGGGTCGCATATATCTTGCTATGCTATTTTGCAAAATATATACATGGGTTTCGACGTTGCATATTTTGCAGCGATAGGAAATGTCGTTTCCCATGTATTTTGTTGTTGTGTGTTTGCAAGTTATGCAATCCATGCAATCCGTGCTACGTGCAATGGCTTTGCAAGATTTGGAGAATACCCCTAGTGATTAATTATGTGTGTTATCGTACTGATAATAGATGGTAGTACCATTTTAATACATTTTAACGGTATACCATCCTGACCGCATACATTTGATTTCATTTTTAAAATACTTTTAATAACATCACACTCAGACACTGTTGAGAACTCAAATGGCCTACCAGAATAAATTAGATGATCACAGGGGACAAAACATTGCTGGTAGGAATCAGACAAAGGACTGCTAATGAACGCTTTATTGAGTGTATCTGCGTCTATAGTGCATTCGACTTCTTCACTTCCACATACTCGTAAGCGTTTAAGGTTACGCCACAACACGTCAGGTGGCAGGGAGGAATCAAGGTTCTTCGAATAATACCTGCACTTTTCTTTTCTTATATCCGATTTTGCTTTATTTCTTGCTATTTTAAACAGACGCCAGTTAGCTTGGTTAGGATGCCTTTTCCATACAGATAATGCCTTGTTGCGAGCCTTGATTGCAGCCCGTACATAGCCCGTGAACCATGGTGACACGGAGGATGTGCACACACTGTCTATATTAAAAAGTGGTAAATCAGTGTCAACCCTTCGGTAGTCATGCCTGAAAAATCGTTATTTTTTTGTTAAACTCTCTGAACTTTATGAAAGCTCGGCAGCGTCATGGGCACCATCCCATATCTACTCTAAACATACCACCTACCCGTAATATAAGAAGCCGCCATTAGTACTTTTGCTGATTATACTGCTATCTTAGCGGTTGACGACTCCCCCCAGTTGGCTTCCCAAAAAAATGGAAAACGCACATATTCACAAAACGCAAGTCACTCCGACTAAAACTCAGGAACTTAAATTGGCTCATAAATCGGCACTCTAAATTATCACTAGAAAACAAAGTACTACTCTAATCAACAACCATAAAACGGATTTGGACTTACGGTATACAGCTGTGGGGAACAGCATCAAACTCTAATATTGAAATACTTCAAAGATTCCAATAAAAAAACTCTGAGGATGATTGTCAACTCACCGCATTATGTCACAAATACCCTACTCCAACGGAATCTCAAGATTTTCACTGTTTCAAAAGAAATAAAAAACAAGCTGCAGAGCTACAGAGTCACCCTAACCCACTCATAACAGAGTTAACATCCCTACTCAAATATTTTTACCCGACTTAAGAGAAAGTCAACAACAGATTTACTGATTTATAATGTTACATTAATAACGTTAGCTGATTATGCACAGGAAGTGGTTGTGCCATTGGGTCATTCTACACACGCCGTTAGAAAATTAAGAGTTAAAGCATATACTTACGGCAGCGTTGATCCGGATCAATTCGTTAATTCGGAATTATCTCGGGAATTAACTGCAGTTGATCCGAATTAAGCCGTAGAGTTAATTCCCAGACTTAACTCGGATTAAGGGAATACTCGATGACTCTTATGTATAGAAATATTAAGCCTGTTTATTTAGTTTTAAAACGACATTAAGATGAAGTCTCTACGAAGAGCCGAACCCTAAATATGTCGATTTGAAGAAGCATATGGGAGTTTTCACGAGAAAGTGAACCTTAGAGCAAAAATTATTTATTTCTTTTTTATAAAACTAACAAACGTGAGGATAAGACATATCGGCGCTACCATGTCAAACTATCGAATGTGCGAAAATGCTTTTTTAATTACGATATCGTCAAATTTCTGGTCTTCTTAGAAGCAGGGGATACTGGCTTTAACAAAGTGTCGATCCCACTCTTTTTCCTAATGACAACAACATTTTTTACAACAGTTTCTTGGCTCTCCTGAAAAGTACCCATTTTCACATTCGATAGTTTCACATGGTAGCGACGATATGTAAACATCTTGAATCAACCAAAAAATAACAAATTCAAGCTTTAAATTAATTTTTATTTCCTTTTTTACGTTTGGAAATCAAGTTCTAAGTAAATTGTTTGAATGAGTTTCATTCATAATCCAAGTGCTTGGTAAGAAAAATATATAGTAGAACTCATCTGCTTTTAATAACATTTTGTTATATATTAAATTGTGTGATGGCTTTATCTATATTATGAGTTATTATTAAGCAGTATTGGCCTTGCCCACCCGTGGCAAAAAAGGCTAAAAGTTGTTATATTTAATTACAGAAGTTGAGGCTGTGTTTAGTGTTTGTTACATATTTAATGTTAGAATCTCATTGCAAATGTTTACCACAATTGCATTTTCGTTTTCACATAGTTAGATAAGAATAATTCAACAGTGAAGCATGCCCCACCCGTGATAGCTACGGGTGGGACAGTAGTCAGAGGTGGGTTTACAGGGCTGATAAGCTGAGGTGGATGCAGGGGAGGAGGGGAAACGCGCGGACTCGCCTATTACCTATATACCCTTGTGGTCAGCTGATTTAGTTAACCATTATCGGTCCCCCCAAACATTCGTCGAATTGGCTCTTAAGTATACGCTCGTATACAAACAGATCTATAGCCCATTCAATTTTAGTATAACAAAGTGCAAGTTTGATGTTGCTAGAAAATCGCGTTGATTTTTGGCAATTTTTTTAGTGGAAGGTGTTGCTCATTTTCTCCATACAAAAAATAATTTTCCAACATACTTTGTATGAAAGAACCTGCGTGTATACGTCGCGTAAAAGGTATTTAAATTTACTTTAAATTAGCATCAATACTTTTGTGATCGGTCAAATAGTCTCCGAGATATTATAAATATAAAAAGTAGAAAAGTTTAACTTTAACCTCTTTTATTGGCTTTAGTTTTATTTTGTTATGGTTGAAATCAGCATGAAAAGTTCTATTTAGCTACATTTTTTATTTTTTTATGGCTAAACGGTTGGTCTTCTACACCGCAGCTACTTGGACTATTTCTGTCTAAATCCTGGAATACGGGAACAGGCTAAATGTGAATAAAATAAAGTAAACAAACAAATGTCAAAGTATACTAAAATAATTTTAACTAATTTTAAAAAATGGGGTACGCAATATTTTTAATGGAGACATTTCATTGGTCCAAAATATGCAAATATTAACTTGATAAGGCAACCCTGTTCTATTTATGAGCTGTCAAAAATTATGCCTCTAAAGCAACAACAAACTTGTTAACAGCTGAATAAAAGATTGTAAGAAACGAACTGTGTGATAATAGTTAATAAATTTACAATGGAAAACAATAAGAAATGTTTCTATTTTTGAACTGAATAAAAAAATGTGTTTTTTTGTGTAATGTCTGTATGGTGCGGTGGTTCGTGTAATAACTTTTTTATCTTAAAAATTTGGTATTTGCCTGTGTTTTGTGGAGTAAAAGTTGTATGTATTTCACCGTATTGTTCAAGATTTTTATGTTAGGTGAAAGTTGAGAGTCTGCTCTTTAAAATCATATGTGTGAGCTTTGCCCCTTTTTGCCCCATTTAAGAATATTTGTAATTTTCAGCAACATTTGAATTCCAACGCAGAAATTCTTGGAGTTCGGCTAGAGGGCGATTGTAAAACTACTGAAGCTTATTCACTCAAAATTGATATTTACAATGATTTTTAGACAGAAATAGAATATTATTGTAGGGTTCTTATCATTTAATATTTTATCCAATGCACTTGACTTTATAATACTTTAAATTTTTAGGTTTAAGATTGGGCACGTTCAGAAGGCGCAACAGCTCAGTAACTGTTGCCATTGCACCTTCTGAACGCGTTGTTTTGCACTTCTGATCAACTGAACAGTTGCGTGTTAGATGATCGTAATATTTTTAATATCATTTGAGACAACATGTTGTGTGTTTTGAATTTGACAGCTAATGTATCAAGCCGTTCAGAAGGCGCATTATGATCACTGATTTTTTTAGCAACGGTTGCGCTCAACTTCTGCGCCTTCTGAACCTACCCATTGTTGTGAAATATGATAATTTTCTTTTTCAATTTTGAAGTTGAATGTTAAAAATTTTTTATTAACATTTTGCTTGTTGAAGAGTTAACTGGTCTATTGGGAATATTAAAGAAATAGTTAAAGCAAATCTCAGAATAGAATTTTATTTGAAATAAGAACAAATACATTGGTCTATTGGGAATATTAAGGAAATAGTTAAAGAAATCTCAGAATAGAATTTTATTTGAAATAAGAACAACTACATTGGCGATCCTGTCAGGAGAAGACAAATGCAAATTGAAATTCTTAGTGTATTTACGAATATTACTTCAAGCTCTGCGGTTAATAACGAATTGGAGTTGGTTCGTTATGTAACGCAAATTAAGTACCAATGGTCATCGAGGTTCGTCCAGCAACACCGATCTTATTTCATTGTCAGTGTTTATTTAGAAGCTCTGAAACATCAGTTTTTGTTAGTTCTGCGATTTAAAAAAAAAAACGTCCACACGTCAATTAGTGCAACAATATTTGTATCTGCGAATTAGACGTCCACTTTGTTGCCTCTTTATGAATATTGCAGCAATGTGTTATAGTGTTGATTGATCATCGTTGAAAGTCTTAGCGTAACTATTGGTGGTAGTACAACTGATATTGAAATTTACATCATTAACATCAGCATCGTCAATTAATTAACATTAATCGATAATTAATCAATTATCAACAATAATATTGCAAGTATTGAGGAAGGATCTATGGCAGGGGTTCCCAAACTTTTTTCACCTCGGCACCCTTGTGCTAAAAAAATTTCGCGGCACCCCTACTCTTCAAATGTCTACGAAAACAAGAAAACACAATACAAACTTTATGCTCGTCAAGCTTTAATGTTAGGACTGAAATTGCTTTGATGATTTTATTATTTCCTTTAAGTTTATTGGGAGCTTTGACAATTTTACCCTGAAATCATTTGACCCCGAAAGCTTGCTGGTGTATTTGTTTTTAACCGACTTCACAAAAAGAAGGTTATCAATTCGTCGGAATATTTTTTTATTATTTTTTTCTATGTATGTTACCGCATAACTTTGGGCCACGTTAACCGATTACTACAATTCTTTTTTAAAGGAAAGGTTTTAAAGGTGACAGGTGGTCTAATTTGGTTTAAATGCGATCATTAGATCATGAATAGATTAACGATAATCTTAAACTCTTAGATGAGAATTGATATCGGTTTTCTTCTTTTTTTTTTGCTTAAAAATTACTTGTTTATGTAAGCATTTGTTGAAAATGCAGTCTCACATAGAAGTGTAAAAGTAAGGCCATATTATAAGTTGCATTCGACTATGGTCGAAAGTGCTGATCGAACAAATTTTCATTTGGTATTATAACGCTCATTCGATGAAGAATAGCGCTATTGTGAATTTCGCTCGGTTAGGTTGTTTACAATAGTATATTTTTCACCGCTGAGAAGTTTCGTTTACAAATCGAGCAAACTAAATAGTGTGCTTATACATATGCATGTAAATTTGTGCAAATTAAAATGAAATTAAAAAGAAAGCGAGTATAAAAACGTGGTAAAAATGATTACAACGGAGTTCTGGTTCAACGATTCGTCAGAGGATGAGAGCTTGGTAAACTGGCCAGGAGTAGAAAATGTTTAAGGGGGTTTAAGCGTAGTCTTTCGAATATATTTTGACATAAAATATATTTAAGAAATTTGTCTACAGATTTATTAAAAACTTCCGACTGTATAAAGAGGCGTTTGTGAGCCAAATCTATTTAAAATATTTTAAAACTATCAACAGCATACGATTTTGTTCTCAGAGATCGTGCCATCTGAGTAATGGGATTTTTTTTCACCAGCCTTTCGAGCGTGTGTTTAATATTCACGACGTTAGAACTGCATGAAATTAATAAGAATTGTTTAAAATTAGTGTCTAGCCGCCATAAAATAAAAAAAAATAAAAAATGCAAATCATAAATTTTTCACAATTTTCTAACACTTCGCTACCCCATCGAAAGCAAAATTCTGTTCGACAGAAAATTCGATACTCAACGAAAATTTCGACAGGGTTGCATAGTTCATAATTTCACTTTCGATGTTCTATCTTCGATAACCAGCGAAGAATATAACGCTAAGAAAATAATTTTTACAGCCAATTTCACGAAAGCAATTTAAGTGATAAATGATTTTAATTTTTTGAATTTTAAATGGAAATTGCTAGTGAAACCGGCTGTTATCAATTTTCTTAGCGCTAACTTCGAAGTTACATACGTTTTTCTGAATACTTTGTTTATTTATGGGGTTTTCATGCAAATTGCTAGAAATTCTAAAATATATATGTCACCAATAAAAAAATATCGACGTGCTAGAAAAAACCAGAGATGTATTTTAATGTCGCAGGCCTCTGTTATCTTCGCAGCGTCATCCAATACGGGTTTTAAATCTAGTGGCGGCATCTTCCTAGTCGCCAGGGAATACCGACTTCTCGTGGCGTTTTCTGCCTCTTGCTTTATCCTAGCGCTCCTTTCGTTTTTCCAACCACTGCGAATATCCGCACACTTGCTCCATTTCAAACCATTGTTCTGTACAAATTTGTCGATAGCATTAAAAATTTCGTCGCTAATGGCGTAAGTCTGAAGTACTTCGTTCTTCTTCGATTTGCATTGCGAATGGGTACCTCACTAACACGAGAAGACTGCCTCTAAAATCGCGTTGATTCGCTCTTTGACAGTGTGATTGTGAATTTCCACAGAATAAGTAATATATACTCGTTCGCGAAAATGCTGCGCTTGTTATGAGAACAGCGNCGCTCTTTGACAGTGTGATTGTGAATTTCCACAGAATAAGTAATATATACACGTTCGCGAAAATGCTGCGCTTGTTATGAGAACAGCCCAGCCAGCAAAAAATCCGAAAACGGGAAGAAAAGTGGATGAAACGCGGATTAGGTCTACAAAAGTACCGAAAGTGGTTGTGAAAAGGGTACGTTTTCAGCTATTTTTCTAAAAATTTTCTGATTCAATTTAACGTTGACAAAACGTACTGGGGAACGACGCTTAAGAGCGAAATATCCCTTTGCTGCAAGCTATTTGTGTTGTGTATGGGGTTTGACGAGCCGCTGAAGGTAATTTTAATAAAAATAAAAATGTTTTGATTTTCTGTCCGCCATGTTGAAGTTTGATCAAACCGCTTGCGTTGTGTATGGAAAGTCTAAAGAATTTGCCCGCACCCCTAGTATACTCTAGCCACTAGCGGCACCCCAGGCATACGCTCTCCCCTGGGGTGCCGCGTCACCCGCTTTGGGAAGGCCTAATCTATGGAATTGTAATCAACTATAAAAACCAAATTAGTTTCTATTGTTTTTAGGATTACAAGCAGTGTTGCCGCGAATCATTTTTAGTGGTAGCCAAATTCCTTTAAAAAAAAGGGCTAAAAAGGAGCTAAAAAAGTCAAGTATACACGCAAACATTTTCAATAAGTAATGATAGAAAAACAATAAACTCTGGAAAAAAAGGTAATATTTTATCCAACAAAAACCTCTGTAAATATACGACACCAGCTTGCTGGCCCCATCAAGTGCTTGTACCACTAGGCTCGAAGCAAATAACTTACCAGTATGCTGGTACAATATTTATTTCTTTACAAATGAGGTCGAGGAAAGATCGAAATGATTAGAGCCGAAATTTCATAATTTTTTTTTAAATTCACAACTGCAATATCGTGAACTTGATATTCCACAAACACGGCTTTGACTCATATGGGGCAAGAAAAATGCCTTTTACTTAGAAAATTTAGCTAATTTCACCACTCACGGCACCAGCATGCTGGTACAATCATAAAATATAAACAAGAATAGTTTTTGAAGTCGCACCGGCAGCTGGTACAATCACAGCACAAGAACATACACGGTTAATCGACCTGATGGGCCATTTAACAAATTAAGCATATTAAGGGCCGTAAACTTATCTATTTTAAACTATAGTTAAATCGTTAATAGATAAGTTAACAGCCCTAACACGTTTACAGTATGTATGTATAAAAACGTAAGGAACATACAATACATATATGTATATACATCTGTATATCAGTCTTTCTTAGTTTAAAAATGCATCTCTTACATAAATGAAAAACAAATGAGATCAAATTAAGCATATACAACTTTTTCATGCCAAGTATGAATAAATTCTCCAAAGGGCTAAAAAAGGGCTAGGGGCAATTTTAAATTTATGTGGCCAAAAAAAGTATGTGGTAGCTGAAGTTAGCCACCAAAGGGCTAAAACGGAAACACTGATTACAAGCATGATTGAAGGATTTTTTTTTTTTATACTTTTGTAATCATCAGAGAAGAAACAATAGAAATGTTCCGTTCACCGCAACAAGACACACATACAACTACACGAACACAGAGTTTACACTTTTTACTTTTTTTATTGACTTACAAAATAATACACATCAGGAAGAATTAACAAATCCATACATAACATCTGACAATCGGATAGGTAATGAAATTTTTGCGACTTCTTTAAAGCTTCCACAGTTTTGGACAAGTTGTCCCGAAAATGCTGAAATGCAGGTTATGCATATTACTCAAGAAACGACTAAGTATGAGTATACTATTACTGCACTTCCTCAGGAAGTAATTATTACAATTTTAGATTTTATTCAAAATCCACCCGAAAATAATAAATTTTCCGCGTTGAAGAAAATTTTAGTTGAAAGGCATTCGTTAAGTGATAATGCCAAATTAGATAAAGTGTTGTCTGATTCCGAAATGGGTGATCGTAAGCCCTCGGACTTTTATCGGTCTCTCGTATTACTTTCTGGTTCTAATTTTAGTCGGGAAGTTTTAAAGAAGCTTCGGATGAGGAAATTACCGAAGAATATGAATGTGATTTTAACTAGTTCAAATTCAAGTGATATTAATGAGTTGACAAAATTAGCAGATAAAGTTTGGGAAGTTATCAACAAAAAAGAGATTGATTCAGTGAATAGTTTTCAAAATTCGAAAGAAAAAGACTCAATTATAACGAATTTGGTTAAGACAACTACGCTCATTTGTGAAAATTTTGAGAAATTATCTTTAGAACTCTGTGAAATGAGGAAGGAAATAAATCAAAATTATTCGAGATCACGCTCAGTAAGTAGGAATCGTTTTAGAAGCCCTTTAGGCATCGATCGGCATCTCGTGATTGGTTATGTAGGTAGTATAAATTCGGTAATAATGCAAGGTGTCAACAACCTTGTGCTTTTTCAAAAAAAAGGATTCGACAAACTAAAATCATCCGTTGTAGCGGCGACAAACAACGGAAATTTGGAAGTGTCAACTCGTCGCTTATTTGTATTTGATAAAGAAAAGAAATTAAATTTTTTAATTTAAATAAAAAAAAAAAATTTATTTTTAAATCCAGGTTTTGGTNATTTGATAAAGAAAAGAAATTAAATTTTTTAATTTAAATAAAAAAAAAAATTTATTTTTAAATCCAGGTTTTGGTTTTTTCTGATTGATATACCTAAAAAATAAAAAGTTTAACGTTTTTACGTTACGAATTTTCAGATTACTTTTAACAAAAATATTTTTAATTACAACAAAATCGCATTTTCCTCATTTTTAGATCATTAATGCACGGCTGCACCAACAATTTTAAATTTATCAGCTTGTTATGGTGATGCCAGTAGTTATGGTAGAGAGCATTCAGTTGGTGTTGAACATTCATGCGGTGAGGATGTGCTCTCGCTTTTATTGATTTTATTGCGGTCAACAAGCATTTTCTTAAAATCACAATCACAACCTCACTTACCGAACATTCAACACCAACTGAACCCAGTAAGAACCCTATCTGTTAACTAATGCATTATATGTATACGCCTAGTACAACAGTTTGTGTGAGAAATTCAAAAACTTTCCATCATAGGGCTTCGGGACAAATCTAACGCATACTCGCTGCAGGTGTGAGCAGTTTTCCCTTTATTTTACATGAAATTCGCTATTACGTTATCATATATGAGTACAGTGACCATAATTACGAGAGCCGAATACGGGACAAAAAAATAATTTTGGAAATTCTTTCCACACTGTTTTCCCTGAAACAGTATCCTTATGGTAACATCATAAATTTGTAGGATAATTTTCTCGAAATTTTGACCCCGTAAAATTTGTTAAAAAAATTCGCTAAATTTTAATATAATAAAGTGCAATTTTAAATCGGTAAGGCTTACCACTAATTTTTGGCAATTTATTTTTTTTTTTGTTGACGGTTGTTATGTAGCTGGCTTTTAGGACAAGGCGCAGCGGCGTTATGGCACGCTAGCGAGCCCAGACTAGCTCGTCGTCGGAGGGGTCGCTTCCACCTACCTTGCCTACAACCACATAAGCAAAATTTGTTCATGCCTTAGAGAGAAGGAAAGAAGATAGAGAAGAGAAAACAATGAAGTGAAGGAAGTCAGTCCAGTCAGGCGGGGTCTACCCACCCTCTTCAACGTACTCGGTACGCGAAGCCTTGGACGCTGTGTTGACTCCTCTCATTCTTACAGTGTCCCCTATACCTGATAATTGTCTGTTTGTCTGTCTAACTTCTGTTCAGTGCAATTTCAGTCCTTTGGCCACCATACCCATGTCTCCTCTGCTGCACCAGTGCCACACCTCACACCAACAAATTGAACATAGCTACTCATTACAAGTTCTTTTAATCAACCAACTCATATTTCACTTCATGGAAAAAAATACAGTATTTTATTTTTACGATGGTTCATGTACACTTATCAATAAATGTTATATCTAATGGGGGGAACAAAACTTTACAATAAAGACTATTCGGCTATAGTGTAAGTCCTGACATTCGAACCTTCCTAATGTTAAGCTACTATCTAATGGATGCTAAATATATAATAAATGTACTTATGTTTACAAGTATCTCAACTTCATACCTGAACTAAATATATAAACCTGTTTCAATTTCATTCGTTCTTATGTTAATCCATGCAGCCGTGAGTAATGCTTTGGAATTACGGAATTCTCTTATCTATTTCTTATTAAAATAATTTAAGTTGTGTATGTGAGTAATCTTACACGATAGCACTTACCGATCTCAATCCCGATGATGGCGCCTGCACCAGTGAGATGGGAGAGCTGCAAAAAATGCATATACAAAATTCATACATATGTAAGCTGCCAAAGCTTTCCAAAGGAAAATTGGAACTGAGCTAGACTTGCAAATTCCCAGCAATCTCATTTAGACCGCCTCAACTTCAATGCGTCTGCCACCTACTCTACGTCGATTTTCATATTATAAAAAAAAAACTATTTAATTTAATTATGATGGTTAATCATAAGGCAAAAGTGACAACCTAAAAAAATGTATCCAAATAAAGAAAGGCTACTGGAGAGCAATGGAAATTTAAGCTAAAAGATATCGTGCATACATAAATGGTGACTTAAGCCTAAAAAAACTAATTGGTGAGCAAAAAAACTAATAGTAGCATATGTTTATATAAATCGAATACCCAAAAAACCCACTTAAATTCTTTGCGAGAAAATAATTAAATACTTCAATCGTAATACAAAAGTAAAAAAAACCTACAAACAAGTCTATCATTAAAACAATAAAAAAGTTTCACGCCAAGGAACGAATGGCTGAATTGAGGTTAGGTCAACCTCAACGTTGGTCCACTTCCTATCAACCTTTTCTGCAATCGTACTGGAACGGCGAATAAATTTAAGACAGTGTCACTACTGAGAGCTTGGAAGATATCATTCCCTCGATGTCTGGTGCTCTGGTTGCTCTGAAGTATGTGTGTGTGACTCCCGCTCCGGCTTATACTTTCTTTCGCCTTCCTTCTATGCCCATCTTTATGTTGCCCAATATCCAGTGTTGCCATCTTTTGATTTTCAAAAAGCACCAAAAACGCGTTTTACCACACTAAAAGCACCAAATTTTTTTGAATCAAGGGATGCTTTTTTCATAACATAATACCGAAGTACTGCACATTAAAACTGGTATATCTCGAGAAAGAAATATCGAATCGCAACAAACGAAAATGATGCCCTAATAAGAAATGAGCAAATAATTTGATGTTTTCATTATATAACCTCAACTATCGCTAAAAACCGTGTTTTTGGAACTTTGAGGTTAGGATATCTCTAAATTCTAGTGCTAGAGCAATTGTGAGGCCAGATTTGGATTCAGCACCAAGAAACGATGTGTTTTACTCAGGTGGTTTAAAAAAAAACAAAATTTGTACAAATAATTAGAAAAGAAAAAAAGAAATACTTAACTTACTTGCGTACTAGCATTTTCAACGCGAATAGAATTTAACAAGGTGGGTTTGCAACTTCAGCCTTTTATCAATCATGGTTGTATTTTAGTTCATTTAAATTTGTAGATTATCCTAAATTTAGTGCTGCCACAGCTTTAAATATTTCAAATTATTTCAGCTTTTAACTATCTCGAAGTAGTTTTAGTTCAGAAAAAAAAGCACTAAAAAGGCACTAGGCACTAAATAACTTTTTTTGGCGTTTTAATTTTCAAAAAGCACTAAATCTAGTGCTTAAAGCACCAAGTTGGCAACTATGCCAATATCATGTACATTCGGTCGTTGACCACTTTACATGCATTATATATCCCGATATGATGTTTACATGCATGTAAGTATGAGCTTACTTTTCCTCGCTCGGATATATATATATGATGCTTTCCATTTCCAGACAACCGGTCAGGTACGTGCATGATTTTTAATTTCGACCAAACTCAAATACATTGTTTGTTGGTCCAAATAATGAGACACGTATTTTTTCTTTTGGCTCGGAAAAATTTTTCTGCCGAATTAAACGCGATTTTGTTTTTCAGGCATAAATCGATTATTCGAATTGACAGTGAGAATGTTTTTTTAAAATGCCCATAACTTTGTCAAAATTTAATAGATCCCAACAATGTTTTTACTCAAATGTCAGTAATTCTTGTCATTTCAAGATAGAATGATATAATTATTGATTATCATTATTTAAAATTTTTTATTTAACAATAAACAAAA
>NW_016157586.1:14530-59532 GCF_001687245.7 Rhagoletis zephyria | reverse complement strand
ATTCTCACTGTCAATTCGAATAATCGATTTTTGCCTGAAAAACAAAATCGCGTTTAATTCGGCCGAAACATTTTTCCGAGCCAAAAGAAAAAATACGTGTCTCATTATTTGGACCAAAAAACAATGTATTTGAGTTTGGTCGAAATTAAAAATCATGCACGTACCTGACCGGTTGTCTGGAAATGGAAAGCATCATATACATATATAGAGGCCCCTACTGACACCCCTGCTTGGCAAGGACCTGTATCTAGCAGGAACTACTAGCTAAATTTTATAGCAAACAGAACTGCTTTGCTCCGTTTTAACGGGGTAGGTTCAGCGGTACAAAAAAACTTTGTTTTTTGTTTTCACGAACTTCACTTCTTTTAAACGCTCTAGCGAACTATCAACTGTACGGGGCTAACGTTATCTGACTTTTGACCAAAGTAAATTTTTATTTGGCGATCGCAGCCTGCCTCAATTGCCGCCCTTAGAAATTTCCTTTCACCACACACTTTCACTCAACACGACGGACAATCACTTACGCACACACATACATATCGACTCAGATCTTCAACTTTCACTCCAATCGTACCTATACTTCTAAACTCACACAGAAAAATTGTGCATTGCTAATTGAATGCAATGTGTCGCAACTCTGCCTATACAAACAGTTTGAATACCGCAGTAAAACAGTTTCCAAACATTGTATTGATACGTTTTGGAAGTCAGCCAATCATTCAATCGGTTAAGAAGCACGGCAGCAAATGGTTCCTAATAAAAAAAAAATATACTAACTAAATGAACTTTAAGTTGAAATAACTCTACTTCGGTACCACCTATCGTGCCCGTTTTTGGTAGATTGATTTCTCTTTATATCTGTAGTACGCGTACGTTCAAGTAGAGCTGGGATACTATCGATAGTAATAGTAATATCGATACTATCGCTAGTTGAAAACTGTCGCCACTATCGATAGTTTTTGAAAACTATCGATGTCGGTTTTAGCGAAACTTCTCTTTTTTACATCTCTTATAACATTACATTAATTATTATATTAAGAAAATTAACAATACAGTCAAAAAATAATTTTAGTTATTGGAATTTTCCCTGCAAAAAAATGGGACTAATCCGGGATGACTCCGGGAGCAATCGCAAAGGAGCATGCGACTAATACCACTTTTGATCTCTTTATATGGAATGAACTGTTCGCTTTTGTTCGAGCATGTCCTATGAAGAGACTAATTGTTCACCTTTATACCCGAATGGGTACAAAAAGCGACTAGTCACTTTAAAAAATAAAAATAAATTTTTGCGCCAGCTGAGATTCGAACCGGGGTGCTCAGTTGCTCATGAAATTTCATTGACTAAGGCGTACATATCATTAAATCGCTAATAGTACCCGTTAGAGATGAGTTGGGGACTAATTGATCTCCAATTATACCATAAGGGATGAGTCGAGACTAATTGACCTCCATTAGTACCCGTATGAGACTAGTTGCGACTAATTAATGCCCAATTGTACCCGATTAAGAATAATCTTGGAATACTCTCTTTAGAGATTAGTCGCACAATTTTTTGCAGGGTTTAGCAACTATAAGTTTACACTAAGATATAGTAAAATTTAATAAGCTATAAAACCGCATAGAAATTCGAAAAGTTTGAAATTTTAGTGATTTTGTAGTTTTTTATGTTTTTTACAACTTTTATAAAAAATTAGTACACTAAACAAACGAAAAAATAGTCAAAACTGCTATAAAAATGTTATGGTGCTATTATTTTGACCAGTAATATAATATATCTTATAATTTGGTAAAATGTTAATAATTTCCTTTGTCCGGATTTTGATATGCGCCTCCGTATTTGATCTCAGTTGAACTTTTATAAGTATGAGTTATCAATATAAACGAATATCTTTTGTTTTGTTTGTTTTGTAGTATTAGTAATGTATTATTATAGCCAATTTCTCTTCTTTGCACTTCAAAAGGGACAAACAAAATCTAAATTTAATTTTTCCATATAAAAAATAAATTCAGATTTTGCCTGTCGCTATTCAAGTGGATGCAAGTGTATGTATATAAGTATATATAATTCAGACGCATAAATTAATAAGTTTATTTTATTATTATAAGAAGTTCTTTTTGATGCTCTCAAATTTAAACAAATTTATATCTCTTTAATTTACAAAGTAATTTATAAATTTTATAAATTTATTAATTATTTAATTTTCAAGCCATTTAGCATTTTAATTCAACACCTCTCACGACGATAGTATTATCGATACTATCGATGCTTTCAACTATCGTTTCGAAAACTATCGAGTGGCAGTACTATCGATAGTATCCCAGCTCTACGTGCAAGTTCAAGAAAATCGGACCATATATACGACTTTTTTCGAATAGGTCAGTCCCTATTACAGTTATCTAGGGCCAAATATTCCGTTCAGCCCTTTTGCGTGATTGAGTAACAAACATACAAACTTTCACATTTATAATATTAGTAATAGGTATAGATATGAGCATGGAACTCATTTCATATACTACATCCGTACCGAATTTCAGTACTCCGGTGTCAAAAATGCAGCATGTATAGGTGGTGACACGCCCACTTTTCCAATAAAATATTTTCCTGTGGTAAAATGGAGCCTATATTTTAAGTTAGAGCTCTAGCAATACATGGGGGGAAACTGCATTTAATTCCATGCATGGGTTTTATGGAGAAAACGACAAAAATTAGTAGTTACTTCCTAACTGGTAAGTTTCATTAATTTAATTCATATAGAGAAAAGTGCAATTAATTTTAACATTTGTTCGCGTTTAGGCGTCGCAACTAATTTAAAGACAGTAGTGAAACATGACGTGAACAATTTCCACTCTGAATACGTTAACATTTAAAGACAGTAGTGAAACATGACCTGAACAATTTCTACTCTGAATACGTTAACATTAAAAAGACAGATTTGACAAACGAACGGAACATAGAGAATCTTAATTTATTCAGGTAATAACTTATAAAGGGTGAACACACCAAAACTGCGACACTTTGGGAAGCTTATAACTTACCCAAAACCAATTCAATATTTTGAAATTCAAATACCATAAGTTGACCATGACCTTAGTTGAACGTAGAAGAAATTTCATTTGAATTTGATTCCTAGTTGAGTTAAAAATGGCAACCGAGCTAGAAATGAGACAAACCATTTTGCACGAGTTTATAAATGATCCGGCCTTAAGTACACGTAAAATTGCTAAAAAATTAAAGAGTGCACTATTCGACAGTTTGCAGGGTTTTAATCGGTACAAATAAGGCCTGACAGTTACGAGAAAACCAGGGAGCGGGGGTTAGCATGGTCAAAGTGATAAAAACAGTGCTCGGAAGGTCCTCAGTGCGTTTTCGCGAGATCCGAAGATTTTGTCGCGTTATGTTGCAAAATCCGTACGGAGATCGCAGTTTTTCGTACAAAAGGTAAAGCGGAAAGCTTCATTGAGATGTTCTACAGCTCAAACAGCGCCAGACCGAGGCGCAAAGTAGAATGTTACAGCGAAATCCCGCATTCGGAAGTTGTATGAATTCTAAATTAAAAAATACAACTGCATTGTTATGGACTGCGAAACCTACTGCTATAAAAATTCAAAATATATTGCAGGTCAAGATTTTTATACTGCTGCAAGTCGTCAAGATGCCCCTGAAAGTTGTAAGCTGAAAATGAAGTCCAAATTTCCAAAAACCACATGGTTTGGCAAGCTATTTGTTCCTGCGGCCGTAAGAGCAGCCCTTTTTTCCCATCCGGGACAATGAATGATCAAGTTTATCGGGATGAGTGCCTCAAAAGGCGTCTTCTGTCATTTATCAACAGATAAGGAGTAGGCCATCGTTCTAGGCGGACATGGCAACCTGCCACTATGCCAAGGACACATTGCCGTGGTATAATGCAAATAACATCAATTTTGTACCTCACGACTGCAATCCACCCAATAGCCCAGATCCACGTCCTATTGGGGAATATTGGTCAATTGTCAAAGGAATCTTGAAGAAAACAGGTGAAAGAGTGAAAATTATTGAAGAGTGCAAAACAAAGTAGTTGTGCGCATCGCGTAATGTCGATGATGCAGTCGTGCAGAACATGATGGCGCGTGTGCGATAAAAATACCGATCACTTGCATATGGAGCAAATAATAACTAATATTTTAACATATTAATAACATCTAAACTTCCAAGTTATATAATACAAAAAAATAATAATTTCAAAGCCTTCTAGTTTGTTTCTGGTAGTAATTTCTAAGTGTCGCAGTTTTGGTGTGTTCACCCTTTAAATAGCGTATAAATGCGTATATGCCCGATTATTTGACTGGCTACGTTACATTCGTACACATTTTTTCTAAAGTATGAATCAATTGTCCACTAAATAACACAAAACCAACTGGGCTTTTTAGGTGATATGATCTGGCACGGTCCAATCTATGTATCTGTAAAAAAGCTTTTAATAAATCCTTGGGTTTCAAAGTTATAGGCATTCGAATGTGCGCTGGCTACGTTACACTATTTGGAAGTTTAATCATGGGTTGTGTCAAAGTTCGAAATTTCTGCAAAACGGGTGACCGAATATTGCTAGCTTTTCAGTATGTCATCTACAATGAATGCAGGTGGCCATCTGCTTACCCAATTGTTGCAAATTTTAGGTTTTTGACAATTTTTGCTCATAAAATTTGGGCACTGGAAACGTTACACAAAACACTGGCCACGTTACACGGTTGACGTGAACAAGGTTTAACCAAAAGGCTTTGTTCATCCATTTTTTCTTCGCATTCTTATTCTGTCATCATAAACAACTGTTTGAGCTAAAATTGGGATCTTCTATTGCAGGATTAAAAAATAAAACTCGATTATCCTTAAAAATTCTAACTAGGTCAAAAATCATCCTACGCTAAAATATTTAACCGGAAAATCTTCGTATTATCGTCGCAAATAATATTTATTTAACTTCACTACAAAAACCACTTAAAATGAGCAAAAGCTCATCTAAAGTACCATGTTGTGTGTTTTCTTTTTAATCCTTTCTGAATAATTATTTTTTTCCAATGCCATCCAAGACAATTTCAAATCGGATACGGTGGTTTCCACAACTTTGCTAATCTTACTTTTTATAGAAAAATTTTAACAAAACAATTTTTAACAAAATAAATAGCATACATAAAACACAGGTTTTAGTTCTTTAATTTTTAATATCGATATTTCAACCTCAATCTGAGGTCATCTTCAGGAACTCTTAGTTATGCGCGGTCGACCGGCAACTAAAAGTTCCTGAAGATGACCTCAGATTGAGGTCGAAATAGCGATATTAAAAAATAAAGAACTAAAACCTGTGTTTGATGTATTCTCTGGGCCTAGAGCTTATAAAATAAAAATTTACGTCAGTTTACAATTTAACGGCCGATAAACAAAAACAATCACAATAAATAGACTTATAAACTCTTCCGGCGGCCGCTGTGGTGTAGTGGCCTGGGTTCAATCCCTGGTCAAAGCAACATCGTAAAAATTAAGAAAAAAGGTTTTTTCTTAACAGCAGTCGCCCCTCGGCAGGCAATGGCAAACCTCCGAGTGTATTTCTGCATTAAAAACAGATTCTCATAAAAATACAATCGCCGTTCTTAGTCGGCGTAAAACTGTAGGTCCCACCCCTTTGTGTGGCAACATCAAGGTGCACGCCACAATTTGGAGGAGAAGCTCGGCCAAGCACTAACATATGTGTAAGCGCCAATCTATTATTATTATTATTATTATTATAAACTCTTCATAGTTTTGTGTAGACTAGTAACAGATTCTATAAAATTGTAGTGTTATGAGCACAATCACGTATAATGGGCAGATAACTTATCAGATTTATATGTTGCAAAAAATCTAATTGAATTATAGGCAAATATATTGTCAAAATCTTAAGAGATAAAGATTCCAAAGGATATTTTACAAATGTTAGTTTCGCTTTATTTCAATAGGATAGTTATTAAAATTTAGCAGTATAATGCTCAATTCGCAATTGTTCATGAAAAGACTTTCTTAAAAATGTGTTATTATTTATTGCTAAAATGAAATGAGAATAGTTATCAAGTCAATAAAAAAATTTTAAATAAAAAGAAAAGCACTGGTCACGTTACACTTATTTATTAGGTAATTGTGCAACGAAGTCAGCTATGATTCCTTTTTTTCCATATGGAATCAGTATGATATCGACAATACTAAGAGAACATGTTATATATCCTTTTGAAAAGGGTACTGAATTATCCAAAAAACAACTTTTTTAGTTTTTCACTGGATACGTTACACTTAACATTTGCGGTACATTTCATTACGACTTAATAGGTGTTCTAAACAACTTTTTCGCTAACTTGGAACGTATCCTGTTAAACTAATTTATTTTCTATCGTTCAGAACTTAATCGGCTAAAATAAATCAAGGAAAGCTTATATTTTTGTACTTTTCCTTGTAGAAGTATAGAAAACTGTTTTTAGGGTCGTGAAAAATCCTTCGACAAAAGGAGCAAAATATTAAACACAAAATGCTTGGACATGATAAGAATTAGTGTCAGAAGCAGCTGACAGATATAGTGAATACGAATAATCACTAATATGTTCAATATTTGAAAGAAAGAAAAAATCGGGCTGGTTTACTTTCCTGTAGAATTGGCTGTATATATTCAATTTTTATTTAATTTAAAAAGAGATACATTTATAACTCCATGAAAATTTTCTGAATGAATTTTCTTTTACATTTTTATTTTACAAACAAATTAAACAATTATTATTTTATTTAAGCAAGTATAAATTCGGCAAGTTAAAAGCACTACAGAATCAACATTTCCCCTACCCTTCGACATTGCGGCTAGAGGTTAGCATCTTCGGAAATTATTTATTTCTTTCAATTAGTAAAGGTGCACATGAAATTATTTCCCTACCTAACATATAAAACGACACTGTTAAAAACTTCAACAAATTTTAAAGTATGTCAGACCTGATTGAACTCAATATGGCTTTACTTAAACCTAATGTACTAGTTCAAATATAAATCAATTCAAAATCTGTTAGCTGTTTTAAAATCTACATTAAATTAGCTAGAATATTAAGCATTTTAATTTTAGAAAAATTACTACTATCTGGAAAATCCTAACAAATAAATTAGAAAATTCGTGAAAAATAATGTCATATAGTCACTTTAGGCCGTGTGGGTAACTTTCTGGGTAGTTGTATTAAAAAACTAAGTACGCCATTCGCTTTAGCGGCTTATTCTTCATGAGGTTGGAAATCCTTTTTTTCTTTTTTTCTTCTTCTTAGTCGGCGTAAAACTGTAGGTCCCACCCCTTTGTGTGGCAACACAAAGGTACACGCCACAATTTGGAGGAGAAGCTCGGCCAAGCAAGTGTAAGCGCCAATCTATTATTATTATTATTATTATTATAAACTCTTCATAGTTTTGTGTAGACTTGTAACAGATTCTATAAAATTGTAGTGTTATGAGCACAATCACGTATAATGGGCAGATAACTTATCAGATTTATATGTTGCAAAAAATCTAATTGAATTATAGGCAAATATATAGTCAAAATCTTAAGAGATAAAGATTCCAAAGGATATTTTACAAATGTTAGTTTCGCTTTATTTCAATAGGATAGTTATTAAAATTTAGCAGTATAATGCTCAATTCGCAATTGTTCATGAAAAGACTTTCTTAAAAATGTGTTATTATTTATTGCTAAAATGAAATGAGAATAGTTATCAAGTCAATAAAAAAATTTTAAATAAAAAGAAAAGCACTGGTCACGTTACACTTATTTATTAGGTAATTGTGCAACGAAGTCAGCTATGATTCCTTTTTTTCCATATGGAATCAGTATGATATCGACAATACTAAGAGAACATGTTATATATCCTTTTGAAAAGGGTACTGAATTATCCAAAAAACAACTTTTTTAGTTTTTCACTGGATACGTTACACTTAACATTTGCGGTACATTTCATTACGACTTAATAGGTGTTCTAAACAACTTTTTCGCTAACTTGGAACGTATCCTGTTAAACTAATTTATTTTCTATCGTTCAGAACTTAATCGGCTAAAATAAATCAAGGAAAGCTTATATTTTTGTACTTTTCCTTGTAGAAGTATAGAAAACTGTTTTAGGTTCGTGAAAAATCCTTCGACAAAAGGAGCAAAATATTAAACACAAAATGCTTGGACATGATAAGAATTAGTGTCAGAAGCAGCTGACAGATATAGTGAATACGAATAATCACTAATATGTTCAATATTTGAAAGAAAGAAAAAATCGGGCTGGTTTACTTTCCTGTAGAATTGGCTGTATATATTCAATTTTTATTTAATTTAAAAAGAGATACACTTATAACTCCATGAAAATTTTCTGAATGAATTTTCTTTTACATTTTTATTTTACAAACAAATTAAACAATTATTATTTTATTTAAGCAAGTATAAATTCAGCAAGTTAAAAGCACTACAGAAGCTTCGACATTGCGGCTAGAGGTTAGCATCTTCGGAAATTATTTATTTCTTTCAATTAGTAAAGGTGCACATGAAATTATTTCCCTACCTAACATATAAAACGACACTGTTAAAAACTTCAACAAATTTTAAAGTATGTCAGACCTGATTGAACTCAATATGGCTTTACTTAAACCTAATGTACTAGTTCAAATATAAATCAATTCAAAATCTGTTAGCTGTTTTAAAATCTACATTAAATTAGCTAGAATATTAAGCATTTTAATTTTAGAAAAATTACTACTATCTGGAAAATCCTAACAAATAAATTAGAAAATTCGTGAAAAATAATGTCATATAGTCACTTTAGGCCGTGTGGGTAACTTTCTGGGTAGTTGTATTAAAAAACTAAGTACGCCATTCGCTTTAGCGGCTTATTCTTCATGAGGTTGGAAATCCTTTTTTTCTTTTTTTAAGCAAGATGAAAGTTTATTGATATAAGGACCTAAACCTACAGCAAAACAGTCTTATAAATCACGGATTTCGGAGTAGTAGCTCATCAAGTTTTTGCAATAGTGAATTTTTTTTTTGCATTTTGTTAAGTTATTAGCGTCCTATTTTCATATTCTGCTGCCGGAGGGAGGACCTGAAATACTTTAACAAAATGTATGGAGAAAATAAGGCATCTAATGTATACAAACCTTATTATAAGCACCTACCATGGATATGTATTCATATCAAACTTCATATTATGGTTCCGAAGTTGTAGCTGATACAAAATTTCACGCCTGTGGGATTTGCTCTGCCCCCTTTCAAAAAACTCATTTATATATACTTTACTATAAGCACAGATCATAGACCTACCATAGATATGTTAGCATACCAAATTTCAAGCTCATGTGGCTTATGGTTCCGAAGTTATAGCTGATAAAAAATTGGGAGGTGCCCCGCCCCTTGTCGAATCCCAATTGTTTTCTTCCTATTTATAGGCCCAGGAGTCATGGCAATACTCTGCCAAAATTTCATTCTATTCTGTCCATCCGTTTAGGCTGTAACCTGGCACATATATACATGAATACATAACGGGTGATGACGGAAAAATTTGACTTTTTTCAAACGTTATGAAAAGGGTTCATTTTATTTTTTCACAAAAATTGTACAATAAAATTATTTGCTATGCTGTAGAGTATTACTAAAATTTTATGTATAGTGGAAAGGGTCCCTGATCAGCCGTACGTGAGAGCTCCGAATGTCCCCTGGACAGAACTTTTGTCTATTTTACGAATACATGCGCAAATTCTTTTTTTGAGTTCTTCACTAGTTTTAGCTCTCCAGTTATTGATGTATACCATCGAACTTAAATTTCCAAAGAAATCCTCGATTGGAATTCATTGGGGCAAATTTGAAGGATCTCGCTCTTTTTGTACGAAATAAACTTTTCCTTTATTTAAAAACTCCTACGTTTTAACTGCGTAATGGGACGACGCTTTATCAGGCCAGAAAACATAGTTACCATCAGAATGGTACTTTCTAAGAAAAGGGATCAAAATTTTTCCCAAACATTCCTTCTGGTACACTTCTTGATTCACTGCAAGACCACTTGGCTTGAACCAAGGCTTCGAAATTCCTTTCTCGGATATTGCGATGTAGAGCATTACTTTTGGTTTAAATTTGTGCTTGAACTTCACTTTAACGTTGGAGTCACATTTGGAAACATCATTTGTATAAAATCGATCATTTCCAGGCACCTGAGATTTGCTGAGAGGAAAATAACTTTCATCCTCCAAAACGTATGATTTTTTGTTAAAATTTCGAATCATCCATCGGCATTGCGACTTTATTTTAGATATTTGCTCGATGGTGTATTCTGGTGACCTAACTTTTTTTCGGCACTTTATTTGAAGCTTTTTTAACGTTTCGCAGATGTAACTCTGATGGGAATTCATTTTTGCAGCGGCGTCTCGTTGGCTTATATCATGTTATTGTTGAACTTATCCTTAAGGCTGGATAGGGCCCGTCTAGTCATGATCAATGGAATCCTTCCACTGCCACACTTTCTTTTCACGCTCAAAGTCTTAAGAATTCTATATGAAGTAGATCTCGGAACTCCCTCGCTTTTAAAATGATTAACGGTAAATACTTTGCCAAGGTTTTCATTTTTTTATAGAACTGCACAACGCGCTCGCGGATCGCGGATGGTATGTTGCTTCGGCGGCATTTTCCTGAAAACTTATTTTTTCTGGAAACAAAAATTACAAAACTAGTTTAAATATCCATGGAAACGTCAGAAATCAACGCCTACTGATTCGATGCGATGGCTTTTAAATTAAAGTAGTTTAACAAAAGTCTCATTTTTTTGTCATCACCCGTTACATACTTCTACAAATACATTGTGGCGAATACTGCGGCAACCCGAAGTGAACAGCAAGAAACTGGCAGAATGTTCGAGGAATGACGTAGAATGAGCGATACACTTCAGAACATTCTAGAATTGCCATGAGTGCGAACGCAGGTATATAAGGCGGCTGCTACAGCGAGGTAAGTTAGTTGTAAGTCAACAAGCTACCAGACAAGTCAGTCATTTGCGAATCACTAAGCTACGAGCAAGTTGTGAAACAGAGATAAATTGTGTTAGCTAGTTTTGTAAAGAGTTTATTGTACAATAAAGTTATTTGTCCTGGAATTTGGTCATCGGGAGCGTTTATTTAACAGCGATACGAACCTAGGGATTTTTGGTAAATCTGTCAAGTAGTCAAGGATAATCGTAACAATTGGTGTCAGAAGTGGGATTGCTAAATAAATCCCGAAGAATAAACTTTTGAAAATTGCAAAAATTCATGAGCTAAAGATCGAGGAACTCAAACAGGAGTTGGAGGAGCGAAATTTAACCACCTCCGAAAAAAAGTGGAGTTACTATCACGGCTGCGAGAGGGTATGGAAAAGAAAAGGCGCTGACGTTGACCAATTACGACTTCCATCGTGAGGACGACGCGACTTCCACGAAGGACGAACAGAAGGAAGAGGCTGCTTATTCGTCGAAGGATGTGCAATAGATATCTGGGAAGGTTAAACAGCAAAAGGTTCCTAGTTCATCAACAGTTATGGACATGAACACGTTATTAGCTGCCATGTCGCAGATGTCATCGCAGATTTCATCACAGCTACAAGAGCAGGAAACACGCATGTCGTCCCAGCTGGAAGCACAGATCACAGCTTCGGCAGGATTTAGTCAAAGATAATGCGGAACTCAAAGGGAGGCAGAATAAAATCGAGGAGCGGCAAGACAAAATCGAAGAGCTAATTAAAAGAAAGTTGAAGCTAAAGCAAACGAGTTGAAAGGTCGTCTCCGAGATTTGCAGTTGAATCGGCCAGCTACTTCGACGAACGATCCAAACGTAACGACCGCATCCTTTGACGGCACGTTTCCTTTCCTAGTCTTTAAGCTCCAGTTCGAAAAGACGGCTATAGCAAACAACTGGAACATGGAGGATAAATCCGCTGCTCTGTTCGTTGCATTAAAAGGACCTGCAGCGGACATCTTGCAGACTACCCCTGACTGTAAAAGGAACAGTTACGATGCGTTAATGTCTGCAGTGGAAAGACGTTATAGTAGCAAGCACTGGAGACAGATTTACCAGATGGATCTGGAGAATCGCTGCCAAAAATCCAACGAGACTCTACAGGAATTCGCGTCAGAGATCGAGAGGTTGGCCCACTTGGCAATTGGAGGCGCATCTGGTAAGCACCTCGAAAGGGTAAAAATCCAGAGGTTCACCAACGGAATACCAACCAAGCGAGAGACATATGCGAATCCAAAGACAACATTTGCTGAAACCGTCTCGTATGCTCAGACATGTGAAACGGCAACACTCTTAAGTAGACCAGCCTACAAAGCCCATAGGGTGGAAGTGGAAACACCGGACGAGGCAAATAAAATGCTGAAGAAGATAATCAAGGTGCTGGGCGCGAAGAAAGATGGCTCTGGTAAATGTTTTAAATGTGGGAAGCCAGGCCACTTCGCTCATGATTGCAGCGCAAGTTCCATTGGGCTCAACAATTCAGCATGACGAAAACGCAGGGCTGAGGGAGACGAACCCAACTCCAATCAGTCGTTAAACTTAAACGAGCCAGCAAGAAGGGGCGCGCGCTGGCTCTCGCCATTGAATGCCCCATAATCTACGTCTCGCGAATTTTCAGAAAAGCGAGCAACGTTACTCTTGGTGGATATGTGGACGGACATGAGCGAGTACTAACTGTGGATACGGGCGCATCACATTCCTTCATTTGATCTGATTTGGTCACTAAAGAGGTAAGGCCATTACCTGAAGCAAGGTTGAGGACAACAACTGGTGAGGACACCCAAGTTGTAGGAGAGGTAATATGCAAAGTCGCAATAGGGAATGTGACGGTGTTACACAAGTTCATGGTCGCGGAGATTGTGGATGAAGTCATCATTGGAGTAGACTTCTTATTACATCAAGGTATGCAGATCGACATGAAGAACAGGATCATGACGTATAACCACATGGAAGTGTCTCTTAGCTTTGGGTATGCGGGCCCGTACAGCAGCAAGCGCCGATCCTAGAGAAAATCGAAAAACAGATTCCACCGAAGTCAGAAGCAGTTGCTTGGGCGAAGATTGATTGAGATTGTGGGACAAAAAAGTTGTGGGTTGTCGAAGCAACACAGAATTCTACACCGGACGTTTTTATTGGTGAAACCCCGGCTATGACGCAAAAAGATGGACGCATCCCAGTTCGAGTGCTTCAAATCACCAACCAAACTCCGAAGACGAACTGTACTGGGGCAATGTCGAGAGGTAGAGGCAATCTTCCACTGCGAAAAGATACCTGAAAGCGATTCCATTGGCGAGAATGACATTGCGGAAGATATCAATGCATGGAGAGAAGGTTCGAAAGGAAAGCACCAGCACAAGGCTAAAGAACTTCTCCGACAAGGCTGGCAACAAACCAGGCAGGACGAACGTTGTGAAACATCGCATTGATACTGGCGATGCAAGGCCAATCCGTCAAGCTTCTTGAAGTGTTCCACTTGCCAAACGTGACGCTGTAAGCCAGATCATAAAAGAAATGAGCGAGAGTGGTGTGATTGAACCATCAGCGAGTCCATGGAGTTCGCCGGTAGTACTTGTGAAGAATAAGGATGGTCAAATGAGGTTCCACCTCCCAGGATCGATGATACTCTGGACTCGTTGACTGGAACGAAGTGATTCTCAACACTCGACCTTAAGAGCGGTTATTACCAAGTGGAGGTAAGTGACGAGGACAAGGAGAAGACAGCTTTAAAGATGGTCTGTGGCAATTCACGGTGATGCCTTTTGGATTATGCAACGCTCCTGCCACTTTTTTAACACTTATGGACCATGTGCTTAAGGGACTGCATTGGAAAACATGTTTGGTGTATCTAGACGACATTATCGTATTGGGTGAAATCTTTGAAGAACACCTTAAANGCGAATTTTCAGAAAAGCGAGCAACGTTACTCTTGGTGGATATGTGGACGGACATGAGCGAGTACTAACTGTGGATACGGGCGCATCACATTCCTTCATTTGATCTGATTTGGTCACTAAAGAGGTAAGGCCATTACCTGAAGCAAGGTTGAGGACAACAACTGGTGAGGACACCCAAGTTGTAGGAGAGGTAATATGCAAAGTCGCAATAGGGAATGTGACGGTGTTACACAAGTTCATGGTCGCGGAGATTGTGGATGAAGTCATCATTGGAGTAGACTTCTTATTACATCAAGGTATGCAGATCGACATGAAGAACAGGATCATGACGTATAACCACATGGAAGTGTCTCTTAGCTTTGGGTATGCGGGCCCGTACAGCAGCAAGCGCCGATCCTAGAGAAAATCGAAAAACAGATTCCACCGAAGTCAGAAGCAGTTGCTTGGGCGAAGATTGATTGAGATTGTGGGACAAAAAAGTTGTGGGTTGTCGAAGCAACACAGAATTCTACACCGGACGTTTTTATTGGTGAAACCCCGGCTATGACGCAAAAAGATGGACGCATCCCAGTTCGAGTGCTTCAAATCACCAACCAAACTCCGAAGACGAACTGTACTGGGGCAATGTCGAGAGGTAGAGGCAATCTTCCACTGCGAAAAGATACCTGAAAGCGATTCCATTGGCGAGAATGACATTGCGGAAGATATCAATGCATGGAGAGAAGGTTCGAAAGGAAAGCACCAGCACAAGGCTAAAGAACTTCTCCGACAAGGCTGGCAACAAACCAGGCAGGACGAACGTTGTGAAACATCGCATTGATACTGGCGATGCAAGGCCAATCCGTCAAGCTTCTTGAAGTGTTCCACTTGCCAAACGTGACGCTGTAAGCCAGATCATAAAAGAAATGAGCGAGAGTGGTGTGATTGAACCATCAGCGAGTCCATGGAGTTCGCCGGTAGTACTTGTGAAGAATAAGGATGGTCAAATGAGGTTCCACCTCCCAGGATCGATGATACTCTGGACTCGTTGACTGGAACGAAGTGATTCTCAACACTCGACCTTAAGAGCGGTTATTACCAAGTGGAGGTAAGTGACGAGGACAAGGAGAAGACAGCTTTAAAGATGGTCTGTGGCAATTCACGGTGATGCCTTTTGGATTATGCAACGCTCCTGCCACTTTTTTAACACTTATGGACCATGTGCTTAAGGGACTGCATTGGAAAACATGTTTGGTGTATCTAGACGACATTATCGTATTGGGTGAAATCTTTGAAGAACACCTTAAAAATTTGGAAGAAGTTTTCCAGAGGATAGCTGCCGCTGGTCTGAAGCTAAGTCCTAAAAAGTGCTCATTGTCCAAGAAGGAGGTGAACTACTTTGGGCATAAGGTGACAACGGAGGGCGTCTGTACTGCGAAGAAAAAGATAGAAGCAGTAAAGGATTGGCCAAAATCTAGGAACCTGCACGAACTACGAGGTTTTCTTGGGCTATGCATCTATGCATATGAATTTCGCCAGCGTTGCTAATAGTCTTCATGAGCTCACTAGGAAAAATAGAGCCTTCGAGTGGAACAAGGAGCAGGAGGATGCTTTCCAAGCTCTGAAGGACCGGCTATATTCTGCGCATATGCTAGCGTGTCCGGTTCCAAGTGAAACGTTTATTTTGGACACCATAGGAGGCGTACTGTAATTGATAAGCAGGAGAAGGTAGTTGCCTACTATAGCTGGTCTATTGGGAAACCAGAGAGGAACTACTGCGTAACGCGGAGAGAAATACAAGCGTTGGTGGAGTGCTTCAAACATTTCCACAAGTACCTCTGTGGGCAACGTTTCCGAGTTGGAACGGATCATGCAGGGCTGAAGTGGCTCCTACAGTTCAAGAATCCAGAAGGACAGCTAGCTCGGTGGATTGAGAGACTGGAAGAACAGCTACGAAAGTGTCAGCAGGAAGATCCAGATCTGGACTGGAGACGGACAGTCAGAGCTGCACTCTGACCAGGGAAGAAATTTTTAAACGGTGGTGTTCCGAGAGATATGCCCGATACTGAGTATCAGGAAAACTCGAACAACGGCCCTTCATCCCCAATCAGATGGCATGGTGGAACGGTTCAACCGAACCGAAGGTCGTGGACAAGAATCAGAAAGATTGGGATGTCCACATACCCTTGTTCCTGATAGGATACCGGTCAGCAGTGCATGAAACCAAGGTAATCTTCGGCATTGAATTTCGTTTGCCAAGTGACCTGAAGTTTGGAGTAAGTGGTGATGCCAAAAGAATTGGGAAAGAGACGTCCAACATCCTGAAAGAAGAGCTGAGAGAGATAAATGCTCTTGTGAGAGAGCGTACTCAAATTATGAGTGACAAGATAAAGGCCAGGTATGATAAGGCGATGAACTCCGAGGGTTTCCAAGAGGGAGAGTTAGTGTTGCTGTACAATCCACAACGGAAGAAAGGTTTGTCCCCAAAACTCAAATGCAACTGGGAAGGTCCGTATAAAATCGTCAAACAAAATGAAGGTGGTACACTTGGAAAGGCTTGCAGCGTTTGGAGCAGCAATTATGTCTGATCGGGGCGATCAGATTTAGGTGGAGGGCAGTGTGGCGAATACTATGGCAAGGCGAAGCGAACAACAAGAAAATGGCAGAATGTTCGAGGAATGACGTAGAATGTTCGACAGTGAGAAAGGTCAAGTGAATGAATACTGCGAACAGCGAGAGAATGAGCGATAAACTTCAGAACGTTCAAGAGTTGCCATGAGTGCGAGCGCAGGTATAAAGGCGGCTGCAACAGCGAAGTAAAAGCTGTGACAGACGGCAAAGCTTATGCATATAATCTGGTACACATATGCGCATAATAATTTTACCCTTACAGACGGCAGTAATACGGATGAACGAGCCACAAGGTCGTGGGTAGTGATAGAACGATACGAGTACCGAGTACAGAATATCGATACTTTTATGAGTACTGAGTAGTATCGAGAACTCGATAGTTTTTCACAAGTACTGAGTAAATATCGCGAATGTCGAAAAGTATCGACGAGTTAAGAACTTTTTTAAGTAATTTTTTTTTTAATTACCCAATAAATATTGTGGCGAACGTTCGAATATTAACTTCAATATCCAATATGAATGTTATGAAAATGAACACAAAGCTCATTTACTTCAATCCTGTCATAACTCAAAAACCGAAAACCCGAAAAACAAGCCTTTACAATTTTTTAATTCACATATCGAGCCCTAACCGCCAAAATAACGTAAGCGAGATTTTTTTTTTCAAAATTTTCTTTTTGATGTAGAAATATTCCTAGAGCATCTAGATACATTTCTGCATCAAAAAGAAAATTTTGACAAAAATGTCGCTTACGTTATTTTGGCGGTTAGCGCTCGATATCATCACTCTCATGCGAGAAGCATGAATGTGCAAATTTATCAGTTTTGAGATACTGGGTTGACTTGGTTAATATTTGGAATTTCTATGTTATACCAAAACCCAGAATACCATCCGTACACGGAAAGTAAATATTTTACAATTTCAATTGCATAAATGTAGAGCTAAGTCTCGCAAAAAAACTTTCAAACTTGATTTCCCAAAATTTTCATTTTTACACATTCATGTTTATGGCATACGGGCCACGATATGTATACTCCCATCAGGGTGTCCAGATTGTTTAAAAAAAGCACAATTTCTGAAAAAAAATCGCCAAAAATCGCCAATTTTTTTTAAATAAAATTCATGAAATCAATTTAACAAATCTTTTATTTTAAAATTGAGATCTTGTTATAATATACTTTTTAAAACCAAAAACGAATATAATATCTTCAGAGGGTAATAATAAATAACACAAATCACTTATATAATAGTGATGTGCAATAAATTTTCTTTAAAAATACGCATACTTTTTAAAAATATGTGTTTCAACACATTTTGCAATAGGACTGCGCAGTTATTAAATTTATTATAACTCATATTAATTGATTAATCGCACAATCCGCTTTTAAGCGCTCGGCGCTAAAAATAAAATAAATATAATACGGCGAGATCAGCTGTTTCCACAATTTCTTCAAAATCACCTATTGTATCATATATTGAGCTATTGAACCTTGATAACATACTGTTTGATATTGGAAACGTTTTGCAGCAGAAACGATCAGCCTTCATATAACACTTTATTCGAACTATTGAATTAAGGCTTTCCAACTTCATCCTATTTCGAATCGTAGTTTTTGTTGAATTCCATAGGCCGTGGTTATGCCACCAATTTTAATTGGTAATCAAAAGAGAAAAATTTCGGTGATTGGTGAGAAGTGGTTACGCTCTGTTTGCTGATTGGCGAGCACAGGGTTGCTTCTTAAGAAATGCCTTTTTCCATTTCATACAGTTTCGCACACAATGGCAGCACTGAAGTAAAAATGCAACTAAAAATGCATCAAAATTGAAGTCGGAAAATGAAAAATGGAAGAACAACTTAATATTTTTTCTTTCTTTAATATTTAATTTTTATAATAATATTTTTTTTAATATCTACTTTATAATAATAAAATATTTTTTACTATTCTAATGTTTAATACTAATACTTTTTAGCAAAATAGCGTATTGCCACCCTGAAAAATTGGCGTGCTGGCTGTTTGGTTCACCCAGCAAATCGTGCTGGCTGTTCGATTTCGAAAATTCTCTTACTCCGTGCTGTGCACAACAACAATTGCACGGTGATTGCCAATCGAAATTGGTGGCGTAACCACGGCCTTACGGAAAAAAACACGCTCAACAAACCATGTGAGTGCGGCAAGGATAATAATATAAATTTATTTATATTTCCAAACATTTTATTGCCTGTTGCGGTTTTCACTCCGTAAGCAATTATCCAAAATTCTTCAGAGTCAGATGGAATGGTTCTGAGAAAAGTTATTCCATGGGAAAGTTAAAAGTTTTCTTTCCTTCAAAGTCAAATAGTGAATTGGCAGGTTCCTGAAACTCGGCCTCTTGTGATTCAAACACTTTTCTGGTGACAAAATCAAAGCTTTTTTTAAAGTATTGAATTGACTAGGTAATCGTTTCAAAAGTTCTTCGATTGGGGTGATTAAAAATTTTTTAATAAGCTTCTCAAGTCAAGTTTCTCACGCAGTTCATTAGCCTCTTCTGTAAAATTATCGTGGAAAACTAAGTTTTGTATATTTTTATAATTGGAAAAAATGTATTTGAAGGGGAAAAATCGCCAAAAATCGCCAATGGCAATTTCCTAAATTTTTACGCGAAGGTATCCAAAAAAAAATCGACAAATTGGCGCGAAATCGCCAAATCTGGACAGTCTGACTCCCATACAAATAATTAATGCATATTTTGTTCTAGTGAGCTACTCGCAATTGACACAGTTATGAAATTTTTACACAACCTAGAAGAAAATGTAGAGGTCATTGGCTTCGGGTAAAAATGTTTAAATAATTGAAAAACGAGTATCTTGCCTCCCCTTTGATAATGAATGGTGGATGAGGATGGTCTTCCGACTCGACAACTTGGGTACTCTCCAGCATAAGGCAGCCGTCGTTAACCGATGTATTCTACCTTCGTTGTGAAATCCAGCCCATTCTTGAAGAAAATTTTTATGAAAGAGAGCTTATCTTTCCAATAGAGAATGGGCTTCACCGCACNACAGTTATGAAATTTTTACACAACCTAGAAGAAAATGTAGCTGTCATTTCCACATTGGCTTCGGGTAAAAATGTTTAAATAATTGAAAAACGAATATCTTGCCTCCCCTCCTCTTTGATAATGAATGGTGNAATTGACACAGTTATGAAATTTTTACACAACCTAGAAGAAAATGTAGCTGTCATTTCCACATTGGCTTCGGGTAAAAATGTTTAAATAATTGAAAAACGAATATCTTGCCTCCCCTCCTCTTTGATAATGAATGGTGGATGAGGATGGTCTTCCGACTCGACAACTTGGGTACTCTCCAGCATAAGGCAGCCGTCGTTAACCGATGTATTCTACCTTCGTTGTGAAATCCAGCCCATTCTTGAAGAAAATTTTTATGAAAGAGAGCTTATCTTTCCAATAGAGAATGGGCTTCACCGCACTTGCTTTTCGTCTTCTACATTTGCATTTCATTTTCAAAGTAAAGTTATTTATAAATACATGTACGCGTCAAACAATTATAAAATATTTGTTTTTAAAAACTTGGAAGTAAGCTTTTCGCCATAAACATTTAATTTAAGCATGTAAAACTAATTTATCGGAAGTTTATTCGAAAAACTCCTTCAGTTCAGATTAAAACTATTAAGAGCAGAGACTTTCAATTTACAAATAGGAAGAGGTGAAAAAGCAAAGCAATCTGATTTTTGTTTACTTTTTGCGTTTGCTTTGAGAATACTTGGAAGTACAAGTATTATCGATACTTTTTTGCAAATATGATACTGGCATCGATACTTTTTTAGAGTATTCTATACCGATTCTTTTCTAAAAAGTTATATCACTAGTCGTGGGTTCGAGTCCCACGGCCAGTAGAATTTTCATTTATTTCGTGTTCATTCTTTCTTTTTTAAGTTCTACACCCCTATTATGAATTTCCTTACGATAGAGATAAACGTTTGCAAGCGTATCGTATAAAATAAGTTTTCGTATTACCGTTTTAATACGCCCGATAGATGCTCTATTGTTAATGAGTGTAGTTTTTGTTTACTTTTATTGTAAACTCTGACATGTCAGCTGTTGTTTTCAATTTAAATTTTCTCATGCGAGCAATTTTCATAGTCAAATAAAAAGTAATGTTCTCTGCAACATCAATTGGGTTTTATATAAATTCGCATGAAGAAACTGAAGAGACTCGCATAGAGACTGTCGAAAGAAGGCTTTTAAGAGATGCTTCAAATTCCCTTGATATGAATACAATAATGTGAGCAAGGTGTATTGACAACTGAGAATTGTATTTTTTGTAATAAACTCTCTTGAATTCTGAATTTTTAAAGAAAAGACACGCGGTTTTTTCACTTAACCTTAATTTTATAACAAGGTTCGTATTACTATTAATGTCTTCGCAACACTCACATTACAAGGATAATGTTATTAACAATTAGTTAGGATTGCATGTGGTGGAATTTGAACCCGCGACCTCGGTATTTTAAGACAACACCTCAATCTCTACGTGTTGTTACACAATATGTTAGTGTTTGACCGAGATTCTCCTCCGATTTGTAAAGTGCGCCTTAAGTTCTGAACACATTAAAAACGACGAGCTACGGGCCACAGCTTCCAATTTGTTATCTTCATTGTCTAAACGCTTTGTCGATGGCGACATGATTTTTTTGAATGTGTCGGCGACATCATGAATTTGTACGAGTTTGACATAAAAGAAGAGGAAGAACCTTATCTGTTGCTGGAAAAATAGAAATAGATCTAATCTGGCCACAACCACAGTCGTCGCGTAGCCCGGTCGGCGCCAAAATAATTATCTACATAAGAGTACGTGTTAAATTAATTTGACAGCTATAGTCCATAGCTCGTCGTTTTCATTGTGTTCGGGCTATTAATGTTGTGGCACAAAAGGGGTCCCTACAGTTTTATGTCGACTTTGAACGGCGATTTTGTTTTAATGGGAAGCTGTTTTTCATTTTCAAGTTTTGAGCACTTCTAATCATTACACCACAGCGGCCTATATACGAGACCTATATTCATATAAATTTTTTGTATTTTGGTATCGATATTTGGAATATCGAGTCTTTTTATTCCGATATTAATGGGTACCCGATATTTTTAAAGCGATACTTTAAATGAGTACCATATCGATACTTTCTGTTCGATATCGTGTCCCTAATTAAACAAGGTGAGATTGACAATTCAGGTAGGCTTTCTTTTAAGGTACTATTATGCCAAAAAATATAAACAATCGTTTCAAAATTCATACAAAATTTTTTCAATTTGACTTTATAGGATGGTTCTTCTGAGAGCAATGTCAAATTCAATCACACTTTGTTGAATACATTTTGAATGTGAGTAACTCAGATAAATTTTATGCATATGCTCAATTACTAAAAAATGTCTTCAGGTTTCAAAGAAACTTTAGACTTTCAAAGCAATCTGTTATATATATTTTAACATAAATAGAAAATAAATTGCGTGTACGAAAGAAAAAATCAGCCATACCAAATATTATAAAGCTTGAGATTTTGGCGCAAGGATCATATCAACAGAGTGTTGGTAATGAAGCATTACTTGGGTTAGCCCAGCCTACCGCTTCAATTGTGTCAACAGAAGCATTAAGTGCCTTACAAACAACTCTTTGCAATAAGTGGATAAACTCTAAGTATACAGAGGACGAAAATAGGAGAGTGAAAAATTACTTTTTTTGAAACGGAGTAATCGGATGCATTGACGGCACACAAGCCAAAATTGTGGCACCAGAGAAAAATTTGCAGCACCTGTAATACTGTCGGAAGGGGTATTTCAGTATAAACGCAATGATAGTAAGTGGACTAGTATGTGTACGTGCAAGTTAAATAAGATTTTTCTTCCCTTTTAGATGTGTGACGATTTGATGAATATCAAATACATTAATGCCAAGCACCCAGGGGCTACGCATGACTATGGTTTTTCAAATTTCCGGTTTAAAATCACAATTAGAGTCAATGTATAACCGTGGTTCAGATAACAATTAGTTATTAGGGATTAAAAATTCTTCGTCCATACAACTCAAACGTGTGAATTGTATTATTTTTATTTTTTAAAGTGATGCTGGCTATGCTTTAGCGCCTTATTTGCCTTACATAAATGCTGAACCAGGATCTATAGGAAGCTTATATAATAGCCGGCAGTCTAAAGCTAGAAACATTATTGAGAGGACTATTGGGGTGTTAAACAGCCGGTTTAGATGTTTGTTAAGTGCTCGCTCACTTCATTACACTCCTGCAAAAGCCACTTTAATAATAAATGTTTGTGCGGGACTCTACATAATATTTGCAACCATGATACAAAAATAGGAAGGTAGAACCGCTGAGAGGAATTTTTCAAATTCTTGACGTTTGCAAGCAATTTAATTTTGAAATTTTACACACAAACTCACACACACATTCTCATTTTCAATCTCAAACAACAACTTCGAACAATTCCTTTTTTTTACTCTCAATTTTATATGATTTTAAAATGTTGGCAAACTTCAAAAAAAAATCATGGCCGACGAATTGAGAGAACGGTTTTACCTTACTATGTTTTTATCATGTTTGCACCCATGACAATGTCCCCTATGAAGAAGTGAACATTGCAGACGTCCAGGACGGGAGTGTTAAAATCTTAGAAGAAGCTAATCCAAACCATGACAATGTCCCCTATGAAGAAGTGAACATTGCAGACGTCCAGGACGGGAGTGTTAAAATCTTAGAAGAAGCTAATCCAAACCATGACAATGTCCCCTATGAAGAAGTGAACATTGCAGACGTCCAGGACGGGAGTGTTAAAATCTTAGAAGAAGCTAATCCAAACCATGACAATGTCCCCTATGAAGAAGTGAACATTGCAGACGTCCAGGACGGGAGTGTTAAAATCGTAGAAGAAGCTAATCCAAATGATAACGTTCCTATGCGACAAGCTGCAGAAAAAATGTCTTGTCGCGCTGGCACTAATTTTTTCATATTTTTTTTTACATTTTTATTAAACATAAGCAAAGCATATTCATCGCTTCAGGTACAAATCATTTCCATTGTTTCATTAAATAAAAATAGCAAAAATAAAAATGAGTTCACTGCAGTCTTTGACATTTTCTCTTAAAATAATTGTACTTTTGATTACTTCCTATATATTTCTTGTTTCAGTTCAAGCAGTTTTTTCTTAAGTTCTAGTTTAGCTTTTCGAGCCATTCTTTTATTCTCGATATCCTGCTTGTAAAGAGATAGTTTATCCTTTTTTAAATAGTAAGATCTTTTTGTGTAAGTCTCAATATTTGAAAGGCTCTTTTTAATATCTTTGAAGGTATTAAGAGATTTATTTTGAAAATCAACCTGTTTGTTTGCTGCTCTAATAGTGCAATTTGGCGGTGTTCTTTGCGTCCAGTTCTATTTCTCTCATTGAGTATCCGGTTTANTTTAATATCTTTGAAGGTATTAAGAGATTTATTTTGAAAATCAACCTGTTTGTTTGCTGTTCTAATAGTGCAATTTGGCGGTGTTCTTTGCGTCCAGTTCTATTTCTCTCATTGAGTATCCGGTTTCGCGAGGGCGTCTGGATATCATGGTCCTCTAAAATTTCGATTGCTCTACCGGACTCATTTTCATCTTGGTTTTCTTCTTCATTTTCTACTCCAAACTCTTCTCCTGGAGGGCTATTATATAGAGTGTAGTTCATCAATCTATTCACGGTCTGTTCCAGGTTGGAAAGTAAAACCGTGTTGTTTGGTCCACCTCCAGTCGCGATTTTCTCTGCATGGTTGTGTACGCTCTTTTTTTGTATTGTATTTTAAATCATTCCAAACCTGCAAGTTAATGTTTTGTTATTTCAGTACCAATGGCTAAATGGTTTGCTTACTTGTACAAGAGACAACATCGGGCCGTTTTTACCAGTGTTGTCATCGAAAATTCCCCGGATCCGAGTTAATTCCTAAAAATTTCGTGCATTTGTTCGGCTGCTTATGCGAATTTTAAAGAGGAAAACGCATGAGTCAAAGCAAATAAAGGCTGTTTATGCAAGTAATCGAGCCGTTTGTCAACCGTATAAGTTAGTTAAAGTCAGCAATCTACCAGACAAGTCAGTCAGTTGCGAATCAGCAAGCTATAAGCAAGTTGTGAAACAGAGATAAATTGTGTAAGCAAGTTTTGTAAAGCGTTGCAATTGCTTTAACGAGTATTGTAAAGTGTTGTTATTGCATTAGCAATTACTGTAAGTGTTTGTTGTATAATAAAGTTATTTGTACTGTAATTTGGTCATCGTGAGCGTTTATTTAACAATCCAGCGTTACGAACCTAGATATTTTTGGTAAATCTGTCAAGAAGTCAAGGATAATCGTAACAATATAGTAGATGATAATTTTTCATTCTTTGTACACTCGGTAAAATGCCTATAACTTTTATTTTAAATAATGATTTTGATATGCGGCTGTCACCATTATGCTTAGGACATATAGGTGCTTGAAAATAATATATACCGGCTCCAAAAAACTCATGGTCGGATTTTGTTTGAACTTGAAAATAGAATACCCAATTTTTTTAATTTTTCTTCTCAAAAATGTGGTATTGCGGGGCATAAGTATTTTTTGATGAAAAACCAACTATGTATCTCATCGTGGTATAGAAACCACATTGTTTTTTTTTTTGGAAAAAAAAATGTTACATTAGTTATCGAAAAATCCTTTGATACGAAATTTCGAAATTGGTGAAAAATGAAAATTTCAAGCACCGGTAGCGACCTAATTAATTTAGAAATCCCTCGGGTTACTTAACTCTGGGTCAGTTTTCAATGCTGCAAGACATTGGACCTTATGAATAAAAACTTAGCAGTTGCTTTTTCTTAAAATTTCAGACCTTTTACTTAAATTTATTTGAAGAAATCGTGTAATCGNAAAAAAAAATGTTACATTAGTTATCGAAAAATCCTTTGATACGAAATTTCGAAATTGGTGAAAAATGAAAATTTCAAGCACCGGTAGCGACCTAATTAATTTAGAAATCCCTCGGGTTACTTAACTCTGGGTCAGTTTTCAATGCTGCAAGACATTGGACCTTATGAATAAAAACTTAGCAGTTGCTTTTTCTTAAAATTTCAGACCTTTTACTTAAATTTATTTGAAGAAATCGTGTAATCGGTCTGAAATTTTAAGAAAAAGCAATTGCTTAGTTTTTATTCATAAGTCCCATTCTCTGGTTTAGGAATATAAATATTTAACTCTGAGGTACTGAACTCTGTATTTATATATTTAACTCTGGATGTTCTACAAGTGGGCCTTACAGCCCTATTCTGTGCACTTGATAAATTAAAAATTTTTATAATTTTTCAATTTCTTATTATTTGTATCGAATTGGGCTAGAATCCCACAGAAATCAAAAGCTCTTTTCTTGATAAATTATCAAGATTGAAAATGCCATTGACAAGCGTGTACAAATTGAAATTTCATGTGAAAATTATAAATTTTGTATATTAAAAAATTTGTTTCTATAATTTAAATAGGCTGAGTTCCAAGTTGGTATATTGCAAAGCATCAGCCTATTTTATTTCTAAACTATAATTGATGGAAATTACCAATTTTCGCAACTAAGCTCCAATTCGGCATTTGAACATGGTTACGCATATTGGACATTTCCATCAGTTATAGTTTAGAAATAAAAGAGGCTGATGGTTTGCAATATATCAGCTTGGAACTCAGCCTATTTAAATTATAGAAACAAATTTTTTAATATAAAGAATTTAGAATTTTCTCATGAAATTTCAATTTGTAATTGTGAACATACATATATCATTTGTAATAACAATTAACAAAGAAAATGTGAAAACGGCGATTTTAGTGAAAGTATTCGTGAATTTCAGTGCATTTAAAGTTTTGGAGGCGTCGTTTGCTTTTACACGAGAAATGTCAAAATCGGCAAAACCAAAGTAGCGGTTTGCGGAATGCGTCACCTTCTGTTCGCTACATCGTGGTTTAAAATCAGTCTCTCTCATGTTCAGCCTCATTGCGTAAGTCGTAAATTAGGATAAATAGTACGACTCGACAACATCGGCATTGTCGACTGTCGTGATAAAATAAGTAAACGACAAAAATTGTAGAAAACTATGCAGTGCTGCCAAGATTTCTGTCGAATGTAAATTTTAGGCAATGACGTGAAATTTTCGATACGATTCGACTTTCGAAAAACGACTTGCATTCGACACGACTCTCGCAATAAGGCTGTTTCATTTACACTCTTACTTTACTATACTGTGCAAAGTAAAATCATTTAAGCGGCTCTCTAGTTCAAACCAATGTTACATAAATTCTTAAACATTAAAAGAGACTAAAAGGTTCTTTCTTTCTTTTGTTATTGCAGATATAGTCAACATGGATCTTAAGTCGACCTTACGTGTTTTGTACAACTTATTTACGACATACAGGAGCGTGGCCTAACGAAACAATCTTTTCAAATAAATTGGAGGAGTGCGCTTATAAATATCGTCGATGTTTTTGCAAAACCCTCCATCGGCGAGTTTCAAAACCGCCTGGATCGTCATTGTGGCAAAAATTAGATTTGGTAACCCTGAATTCCAGGCCTCCATTTATGCATAAAAATCTTATAATCGTTATTAAAACAACAGATTTGTAAAATAATAGCTAGAGAAAATACCGCCTATCAAGGCAATGCCCTCAAAGTAAACCCGTTTGTTCGCTCTCTAAAGTTTGAGTGCCGGAAGATATGCGGTTTTGCAAAAACATCGACGTTATGTATATTTTTTATGTCCTAAAATAAATATATTTGTGTATCAGAACGAAGGCTAACACATACATTTGTACCTACAATAAAATATGTATTACAATTCAACATTGAAGAACTAACATAACGAAAACACTGCACAATTGCAATTCTTAAGCCACTATTTTAATGCCTTCCCTGTTATATCGATTTTTGTAGCAAGTAGCAAAAACTTAAGTTATCTATGTATACAAAGCTATACCTTATGAAACATGTTTTGTTATTTCTTTGAATGATTAACAAATGTTATCATAATTTTGGTTCATATTATTTTAATCTAGGTATGTATGTATTTGTTCTTACCTTTAAATTGAGGTAATTATGTCAAATATAACGAAATTTTTAATTGGATATGTATTTAAAATTATTCGTTCATAATTTGTTTACTAAACTTATAAAATAACATGCAGACATATCAGTGTCAATAAAGATTAACAAAAAAGACTACTACAATGGACTATCTATGCATATAATACGCGAAGGGATTTTTTGTCCATGTCATCAGATCCGAACCGCTCGTTCGATTTTCAAAAATAAGGTGTGAAATGAAAGGGCTTGGCCTGTAAATGTGCAATAAGGTTTTACTTTTTCGGAAACCGTTTCAGCTTTCATTTCATTTTATTGATATAAAAAAAATAAAATTAGTAACTTAATATTTAAATCATTTTTAGTACAAGGTAACAAATAATAAAAATTAACATCGATACAAACTCAAAGATTAGGGAAAAAATAAAAAAATAAATGGAAAACAAAACTTACAAGTATACACACATATGTAGACAGACTTAAAACTTGTTTAAAACTAATGCTTAATAATAAGTACATAAATTACTTTACATATGTCAGCGAGAGGGAGTAGCGTGTGAACTGCCTAGTACAGACGTATTTTCATTCATTCATTTGAGTTTCATCATTCATATTAACACTTAAAAGACATTTGTCTAAATTCATTGTAAATATATCAACAACTTTAATTTGCTCTTATTATAAATAAATACACACAAGTCATCCGTGACAGCGTCAGATTGGGAGTGGAATTTTGGCCTACAATTCGGAACGGGATAGATTGCACAAGGCGCACACACATATATACACATATAAAGATAAGCTGGCAGCGATAAACGCAAAAGGACAAGCAGATTGATAGGCATTCTCACATAAAAAAAATAACGGGCGATATACGCAAAAGGACGAGCACAAAGAGTGATAGACATTCACACAGAAAAGGATAACGAGCGATAGACGCAAACGAACGAACGAGTGATAGACACTCATAAAAAAAAAGCGTGGGGCAAGAATACGGAGAATTGCTGCACGAACCGGCACCGAAAGAGTAAAGGAGAATAGCGTTAGCGGCGACAAGAAAGAAAAGCAGCGCGGAATAGAGAAAAATAAATTAAATCGATAGCGAGTGGGTTTTTTTCATTTTTAACGGCAGAGTGCCGCTGACGCAATCGGAGAAAAAAAGTCAACGACGATAGACGCGTGGAAAACCTGGAATCAGGAATTGGAGTTAAAATGGTTAAACTGAATGAATTATAAGTGGAACAATTGAATGTTCTACTGGAAAAGCACAATTTGTCGAGGTGCAAGATGACGAAGTGGAAGTTGAAGAGGTTCCAGCCTTGCAAAAGCAAGTCGATGGATCCGTGAAATGATCGCCAATATGTCAGCACGGTTCAGAGGCAGATGTGACGAGGGCTTCGCCTGCAACGGCAGGTGCATCAGAGGGAAGATGCTACAATCCAAGCGAATAGGGCAGAAGTTGCAACAACACCTCGGTATATGGTGGGGGCCGGACCACCAACAATGTCAACAGTAGTCAAACACACGATGACGGACATTATCGGAATGCTACTGGATTTCGACCCACTTAAGGGCCATATATCAACACATCAATTCTTGGACAGAGTGGAGCAGCTTCGGTCAATTTATGGGTGGTCGGAAGAAGTATTGCTATTTGCAGTTCACCACAAACTTAAAGGGGTGGCACGCCAGTGGGCTGAATGTCAACCGGTGTTCAGGTCGTGGCAACAGTTTGTCGCTACCTTGAGGTATGATTTTGTAACAACTGTAAATATGGCGGACTACTAACTACGTTATGCTAAATCTAGGTCAGAAAGTCAACATGGATGAAGCATCAATTAACTCGTTATTGGGGTTTAAATGATGCCAGCTTATCTCGAACATTGTTGGCGATGAATTTGCTCTCGTGCGACGAGTTGTTAAGGTCGATCGAAAATTTGTCGATAGCGAACACGTACAACAAAGTCAGTACAGTAGCCAAGGGGAACGTAAAGGAAGGTGAAGTGGAGAAGAATCCGTACAACGAGCGCAAGGGCTTTAGGTGCTTCAACTGTAATAATGTTGGACATATTGCAGCAAAATTTCCACAACCACAGCGCAAGGCCAAATGTAGTAGTTGTAACAAATATCGGCATGAGGCGAAGGATTGTCGAAGTGGAAAGAAAACAGTGGGTAAGGTTACCGAGGAAACAGCATTGGTACCTCCACCTGTGATGCGTCAGATATGTATAGAGCGGGTCGTACCCACTCAGCGTTTGTAGACACGGGTAGCAACTCATCACTGGTATCCAACATGGCAGTGCCAGAAGGTATCTGTTGAGGATTCAATAAAGGACACACGTGGCACTTGCTTAGAATTAAGTCTTTATTAGTTGACAGTACAATGTGCAGTAAATCATGGTTTGTACATATGTATATATCCAATGATAGAGATGACAGTAATAACAAGTATACAGACATATTACAGAGAGTTGCCAGCTATAGATAATTACAACTGTCACAGTATCCCTAGACAACCAAGCGAGGAACATGTTTGAAGTTTTAGGGGTGCAGCGGTAGAAGTTCACGAGATGGTAGAAGTCGAATTTGTAATGAATGGACGAAATATTAATGGGTCGATTATCGATAGCAATCGAACTTCAGTTGCGTTGATAGTTGCCAAAACGATATTATGGCAACTGGCAACTTTCAACTGACAACTGCAGTTGCTACAAAGTGTATATACAGGCGACTACATTTTTGTGGTGGCTGGGAATGTTTTTGGAGCGTATTTAGGAGCGAAAATTGAAGAGTGTGTCATATATTTTACTTTTTAATAATCTGAACGATATTAACTTTTTGCTATGCAGTTTGCTGTTACAGAATTTGGCGAAAATAACAAAACAATAACTTGAAATTTGAGTTCCTGTGGAGTACGCCCTTTTGGCGAAACAAAAGCGAACACTGGTTGCAAATTTTTTCCTTTATCAACTGAAGCACCTCGAAGCAAATCGAAGAGGTGCGCAAGCTTTTATGAGCAGAGGTATTGAAGTTGAACGAAGTGGTTCATCTGTTTATTAACCAATTATACTACAGCTTCTTTTGGAAGTCCTCAATATGCTTTGAAAATTAACACAAAACTATAATAAAACAAAAACCTTGAACGCTTAACTTTTGCTTACAGTGCACACGGTAGCTCTAGAGGATTGGTATTATCCTCTAAATGTCGCCTGATTGAGGCCGCGTTTATGCACTTCTATTCCTCTTAAACAAATAATTGTGATGAACTTAGCCTTTATTGCTGTCTTTTCTTTAAAACTCTTTATTTTAATAATTTAATTTTACTCGCACAGCTTGTTTACAGCCGCTTGCTGGTTGTCGAACTGTCAAATTTTGATTATCGATAACTCTACAGCAACTGATGATAGTTGCTATTCGTAATACAAATTTTTTTCCAGTTGCGTTGCCAGCTGGCAACCAATCCGTGGTTGCGTTGCTATCCGTAATCGACCCATTAATCACAACTTCAGGTAGTGCCTGACAAAGATCGCGATGCTAGTAGAACGGGGTGTTCATTGGGTGGAAGTGTTCTTATTGCCGTCCAGCATTCGTTATACGCATTTCAAATAGAACTCTCTAATGAGGACCCTATTCTCGAGCAATTGTGTTCGTGTCAAAAGTTCTTTTGGTTTTGGCGATTTTTATCTAGTAGCCTCTTACGTTCCGCCAAGTAGTAGTGTTGAAATCTATAAAGCGCATACGGACAATATTCAGGGCTGTCATGGAATCCAAGTCGGTTTTGCTTTTTGTCGGAATTACAAACCAATATTGGTTTCATTTGGTGTCATGAAACCGGATTGGTTTTGCTCTTTTCGAACATAAACAAAACCGATGTTCGAATCAGCTGTTTTGCTCATTTGTGTGCATGGCGGCAATTTGAATGTACATTTTTTTGACACAATTTTTTAAAATTGAATTGTTTTCATTAATTTAAATAAAAGTAAGTGAGCGCAAAATGACATCCGCAGTTATCGCATTTCTGTTCTTGGAAGAAGAAAGTTCCGAGAAGGTTAAAAGAAAAATTTTGAGAGATTGCGGCGATCCACTTGAGCTGCCCGAGACAGCGTAAGTAGATTGTTTTTTAATATGCGTTTATAAATATTTACAGCGTATTAGCAGTTTCATAGCATATTATCGCCTAAACAAAGAGGTACTTGACACCATTGAAGGGCACTTGACACGTTCGAAAGTTCCACCAGTGCTGCAGTTAGCAGCTTCGTTGCGATTTTTAGCAGAAGGATCCTGTCAAAGATCAGTCGGGAACGATTCTAGCATAAGTGTAGCTAGAAGCGCGGTGTCAACGATTTTAGATGATGTGCTTAAGGTTATGGAGCGGTTCATTTGCCCTCAGTGGGTGAAACTAGAAATGGACTGCATCGAAAAGCGCATATCAAGAGACTATTTTTACTTAAAGTACAAAATTCCCTCAATAATTGGTTGCATCGACGGGACACACATAAAAATCATTAAGCCCAGTATTGACGAACATTTATTTTATAATCGAAAATAATTCAGTATGAATGCCCTGATTGTAAGTAATCATGAATCTTCATTTTACTCGTACATTGCCTTGATTTATATATATGCATGTACATTTTTATTTAGATGTGTGATGGTGACATAAAAATTCGAGCCGTCGATGCACTCTATCCCGGCTCTAGCCATGACTCATTCGTATGGAACGTTAGTAGCGCCAGACATTTTTGGAAAGCATAAAAAGTGATGAATAAAAATATGAATACATTAACAAATATTTTTATAAAATAAACATTCTTTTACTCACATTTTTATAAAATATCCAACTGGAAGTAAGGAAAACTAATAAACAAATGAAATCCAACAGCCGTTAGCTGCTTGGTTTGTTTCCGATACCAAAATCGATATTATTGGTTTCTGTGACACCTAAAATCGACACTAATTCCGATTCGAACATAAAACCGATAACATTGGATTTCATGACACCAAAGTAATTTTTTTGTCGTTTTTAAATCCAATTCCGACAACAATTGTCTCCCTTGCTCAAAATAAAGTTAATGATAATCATCTCTGCGTGTTTGGCGATTTTAATCTTCCGAACATTATATGGTCAAAACATTTTTCCAACTTTGGGCTAATTCCAACTAATATGTATTACAACTTCCCTTGAATCATATTTCATTGATAATCTCTTAAGTTTAGATTTAGTTCAAATTAATTATTTTGAAAACAAACTTAATAGAATTCTTAATCTCATTTTCGTTACTGGCCACTTTGATTCTACTATCTCTCAATGTCCTTTTCCCTTCTCTCCTGCTGATAAAAATCATGTTTCAATGCTGCTTAGAGTAGAATTTTATGCATTTTCCGTCAGCAAACCGGCCAACAGAATCGCCTTTAATTACTCTTCCTGTGACTTCTCTAGGCTTAATGATCTGTTATGTGCTATTAATTGGGATGACATGCTTTCGGGCTTAAATGTCACTGACTGCTTTAATGAATTTAAATCGACACTGTTGGATATATGTTTCTCTAATATTCACCAATTAAAAAATCGGTGCTATAAGTTCCCATGGTATACACCTAAATTAAATAAACTTAAAAATCTGCGTAACAAATTCTACAAAAAGTATATAAAAACTAAGAACCAAGAATTCTGCATCAGATATCAGTGTTATTTAAAAGAATTTAATTGCCTAAACAAATTTCTTTATCGTAATTACATACTTAATGTTGAGAATAATATTAAATCGAGTCCTAAGACTTTTTGGCAATTCATCAAATCCAACAAGTCCTGTGCGAATGTACCAGCTGTCGTGTGTTTGGATGATAAAGTGGCGAGCTCTCCGTGTGAGGTTGCCAATTTATTTGCCGAGTTTTTCCAATCTAACTTTGTCCGAGACAATATAGACTCCTATAATCTTCCCGAATGTAATCAGTTTTCTTCTCTAAATTTTGGTAATTTGAATCTCTCCTCTGACCTATCAGAAGGAATTTTAGCTTTGAAGCCCTCATCTCAGACAGACGTAATTTTATACAAAAAATGTCCCGCTATAGTCACTCCACTAAAAATAATTTTTAATAAGTCTAGCAGCCGGCTTCTTCGTTGATGATTGGAAATTGACTACAGTAACACTAATCTTTAAAAGTGGCAAAAAGAATGATGTACGAAACTATATACCAATTTCCAAGCTGTCGACTACTTCCAAATTATTCGAAGCTATCGTTAAAGAGGAAGTATACTTTGCTACGAAAAGTTTAATTTCTTCCAACCAACATGGTTTTGTATCAGGCAGGTCCACGGTCTCCAACCTGGCCGTTTTCAGCGAATATTGCATTGAATCATTTTCGTCCGGACTTCAAGTAGATTGCATCTACACAGATTTCTCCAAAGCTTTTGACACGGTGCCACATAGAATTCTCTTACGTAAATTGGGCTCTTTTGGTTTTCACTCGATTTTCCTTCAATGGTTGGAATCATATCTAAGTGAAAGGCGTTGTCTGGTTACGATTGGGGGCGAATCGTCTGCTCCTTTCATTGCCACTTCAGGGGTACCTCAAGGAAGTGTTCTAGGTCCTCTACTTTTCGTCCTATTTATAAATGATATAAGCAGTTGCTTTTCATTTGCTAATCACTTATTATACGCAGATGACTTGAAAATTTTTGCCGCAATAAGAAATTTAAACGATGTAGCTAGGCTTCAGGCTGATATTAATGAGTTTCTGTTGCAACGCATAAACTTTCTTATTCCGACAAGAGCTTTACGAAGCTCTTACCCTTTTTACCTTAAGATTTTCAAAACCAATTATGAATCCAATGCACCAATTGCACGGGCGCTTCGCGAATTAAATGAGATCTCGAATTCCATTTCGTTTGATTTTTCAATTTCTAAGAATCAGTTGACTCTTCTGTTGAATTCATCTTTTTAACTCTCATACATTTAATAAACCAATGTAGCAATTTTTATTTTAGTCATAATTTATCTTCGAACTAATTTTGAATGATTTGTATTAGCACTAAGTGAGTAGTCAGTAAGAACCATTGTGTTTTTTGACTAATTAAATAAATAAATAGATTCATGCCGAATGAGCTACTGTTAGGTAGAGACGTGTTACGTCGCGACGATACGAAGGTGATAATGGAGTCAGGAGTTTTGAAGGTGCAAGAAGTGAACTCTGAAACGATCATCGATAAATGTTAACCGAAAGTGACGAGAAAGAACTCCAGCAGTTATTGAGGAAATAGGACCATGGCTTCTCGGAGGATTTGTCAGCGCTAGGCCGGTGCGAAACCATGGAGATGGAGATTAAAGTTACTACCGATAAGCCAGTCATTGGGAAACGTTATCAAGTTCCGTTCTCCCCAAGGGAAGTTTTAAGAACCATCACCGATAGCTTACTCGAACACGATATTATACGACCGAGATCATCGCCGCACTCAGCACCAGTGGTACTTGTTAAGAAGGCGAACGTGGAGCAGAGAATGTGCGTGGATTACAGAGCACTGAGCGCAGTAACCGTCAAGAAACAATTTCCGATGCCAGTCGTAGAGGAACAGTTGGCGAGGTTGGGTGACAACAGGTTCTTCACAACGCTCGATATGACGGCAGGTTATTACCAAATTCCCTTGATAGAGGAACCGGACGGGTTATACGAGCACAACGTCATGCCATTTGGACTGGTCAATGCTCCAATAGAACTTCAACAGATGGTGGTTCAGGGATTTGGAGCGATGCAACCGGATCATCAGTTATGTAGATGAGGTCCTCATCGCCACGCCAACAGTAAAGGAAGGTGTCCAGGTATTGGAGGAATTTTTGAAGCCGGTCCAGCAGGCAAGGCTGACTTTGCGTCCATCGAAGTGTGTATTCATGGCAACTACTGTTAACTTCTTGGGACATATAATTAACGAAGAGGGTATCAAACCAAACAGCAGAAAGGTTAATAGCGTTAAGGAGTCTGTGACACACGTTCGCCAGTTCTTAGGACTGACCGGGTTTTTCCGGAAATTTATCAACAACTACAGCAGTATTGCGTTGCCTCTAACACAGTTGCTGAAGAAAGGGCAAGATTTCCAGCAGGGACCGGAGCAGGACGCAGCATTCAGTAGACAGAAAGAAGCTTTAATCAGCGCACCTGTACTTGTAATGTACGACGCCACAAGGGTTCACGAGGTGCACACAGATGCTAGTTCATATGGGCTGTCTGGGGTTTTATTTCAGCTGGAGGAGAATGGTTTGAAGCCGGTACATTACTATAGTCGCCAATGCAGCGCAGAGGTCCGGTAGAAGAGGCAACCGAGCCGCATACTGTCGCAGAGATGGTAATGCAGGTTAGCAACGTAACAGAGAATTCGGATTGGATTTATATCATGCAAATGCAACGCCCAAAACTGCAGTCGACAATCCAAATTCTAAAGAGTGACAATCAAGCCGAAGATTCGGTCAAGATGCAACTAAAAGATGACTACGCAGAGGAGAAGGGTAGACCAATGCGTAAAGTACATGGGCAGTCCATGTTAGGCGTTCCGCATGTAGCACGATGGCGTATAGTTAAAGCGTGTCATGACGATGCCGGTAATTTTGCGCTAGAGAAGACTATTCAGAAGATTAGCAAAGCGTTTTGGTTTCCACAGATCCGCCGGTATGTTAAATGATACATTGCATGATGTGAGGACAGCTGCCTGAATAAAGCCATAGATGGAAAGTCTGAAAGCCAGCTTCACGTAATGGAGGTCTTACCTATTTCATTCAGGAGGTTGTACATCGATCACCTGGGCCCTTTTAGCAGGAGTAAGAGGGGCAATTGTTATGTGCTAGTCGTCGTATGTGGTTTCACGAAGTACTCCATATTGACAGCCTTAAGGAATACCTAAACAGAACCAGTGGTCAATACTTTGGAGGAGGTCATGGTTGTCTTTGGTCAACTACTCCGAATAACATCAGATAGAGAGACCGCCTTCACGTCTCGGCAGTTCCAGGCGTTTATTACCGGCTATGGAATACAACATGTTAAGACAGCGGTGCGTACACCAAGGGCCATATTGTTTGCGATGCAAAGTGAAGGACGCCAAGCACTGGGATTCAGCGTTGCCCATGATACAGGGGAACCTTAATTCGCAGCAACATCAGATGACCAAGTTCAGTTCAAACGAACTGGTCTTCAGCTTGTAACCCAGAATCGGATGATCTAGGTGCTCCATGATGGAGTTAATGTCAATGCAGATTCCGAGAGTAACTGGGAAGAACCCGTAAAAATATTTTAGCAGAGAAGCAGAAGTGGAAGCAAAGATATGACAAGAAACATCGGAAGCCTCACAACTATCAGGTGGGAGATTTGGTCGTCATCGATCATGTCCCAGTAGCAACTGGTGACTCCCACAAACTAGATCCAGCTTTCAAAGGTCCGTACGTGGTTACAAAGGTGCTGCACTACGACCGTTATATCGTGGAGGATTTGACAGATGCCACCGTTTCCAGGCGGCGTTACAGTGGTGTTATAAGCACCGACCATATGAAACCATGGTGCACGCTAGCGCCAGGGTTGGATGTCGAGGACGACATCGATGCAGATGTCGAATCGCCCTGGAATGACGATATGTTAGGACCGGCCGAATCGTCAACGAGAGGAAGTAGCGTGTGAGCTGCCGCCGAGTGCGGATGTATTAGCGAGTGAGCGGACGGCTCTAAATAGTTTCATCATGCATATTAACATTTAAAAAGGCATTTGTCTAAAATCATTGTAAATGTATCAACAACTTTAATTTGCTTTTATTATAATAAAGACACACAAGTCATCCGTGACATATAGATGGCCAGTTCATGGTTTCGCGGAAAAATATTTATATAGAACACATTTGCAACCTGTTAAAAAATTTAATTCAAGTTATTTAATAACCAATGCCATTAGATCCGCACCGTTCGTTCGATTTTCAAAAATTAGATGTCAAATTCAATGCAGATGTTTGATAAGGTTTTGCTTTTTCGAAAAGGGTTGCCAACGTTTGAAAAATTTAATTCAAGTTTTAGTATACGTATACTACCCTGCCTGCCTTTACTTCATACACTTCCCACTTTTTGTTCATACAATCTTGAAGCAGAAATATTTCAAAGTGTATGAACTAAAGGTGGGCCGGGTAGCATATATAAACATGTTAACAACTAAAATAACAATATTAAACAAAAACGCAAATATGTACTATTTTGTATTTTTATATACATATTACCAATTAAAAGGATCTGTCAACACTGTAAATTGTAGTCCACAGCTTACTGTCTACTATGTATCTTAACGTCCACAACTTTTTCAATTCATGTTCCACATTCGCTGATCTTTCGCATATAAAGCGCGTGCTCCTCTGGGAGTTCGTCTCAAATGAGACTCATTTGGCGTCCGCTCAAGAGGTAAGCTTAACTAAGTAGTTGTAGGTCGTATTTCTATTTGGAAGATGAACATCGCAAAGCTGGTCTCTTTTGATAGTAATATGTAGCTTATATGTATGTTGCTGTTTTACTACAAATACTTAGATGAACAGCGCAAGCATTGAATCCCAATAAATGGCAACGTTCACAAATGAACATTTTAAGAGGCTGATGAAAGCGGTGGGTCAAGTCAAGGAAAGGCCTGGCTCGTTTAGCCGCTGCACTGCTCGTTATACCGGTTGCATTGCTCGTTATACCGGTGAACGCTGCTCCGAAAAAAGTTTAGGAGTTTATTACTGCCATTATGACTTAAAACAGTAGAAGAAATAAGCGATGCCGACGAAATAAGCGGTATGCCAATGGCACTCGATGGCGACGCAGCAGAATAGTGGCGGGGGTGAAGACAAAAGTCAGTGCCTTTTCTGACGTAACACGCATGGTGCGATAAGCTTTCCCCCTTCGAAACCATCTTGGCGTATTTATGTTGAAATATTTGAATCAAAACAGCAGAAAAAATTAGGCGACTGATTCCTTTATCCATAGGAAAAGTGCGCTATTTTTCCAATTGATGTATGAGAAAGCCGAAGCTGACCAAATTGATCTTTTTTTTTGGTTGTTTCATATCCAAATTCGAGAGAAGATAAGCCGACTGCGAGTTCAAGGTTTTGATGGCTTGCTAAATGAAGCTCGAGAAGCTGCAAGAACGTAAAACGCATGCTGATGATAGTCGAAAAATTTAGTGGTCCAGCGCGTTGAGGATTTTGCAGCAAAAAAAGACATAGGCCCTTATTATGAGTTGCATTCGATTTTCGATCTTCGCTGGCTATCGAAGATCGAAAGTGAAATGTGTATTAAGAGCTATGCAAGCATGTCGAAATTTTGGTTGAGTATCGAATTTTCTGTCGAACAGAATTTTGCTTTCGTTGGTGTGGCGAAGTGTTAGAAAATTGTGAAAAATTTATGATTTTGCATTTGTTTTCTTACTTTTTGGCGGCTAGACACTAATTTGGAACATTTTTTATTAATTCCATGCCGTTCTAACGTCGTGAATACTAAACACAAGCTCGAAAGGCTGGTTTTACTTGTGAAAGAAAATCCCAATACCCTGTAGGCACGATCTCTGAGAACAAAATCATAGAGCTGTTTATAGTTTTAATATATTTTAAGTAGATTTGGATCACAAAATTTCTTAAATATAATGTATGTAAAAATATATTCGAAAGACTACACTTAAACCCTCTTAAACGCTTTCTGCTCCTGGCCAGTTTTCTAAGCTCTCATCCTCTGACGAATCGTTCAACCAGAACTCCGTTGTACACATTTTTACCACGTTTTTATAAACTCGCTTTGTTTTTTATTTCGTTTTTATTTGTACAAATTTACATAAATATGTATAAGCACACTATTTAGTTTGCTCGATTTGTAAACAAAGCTTCTCAGCGGTGAAAAATATACTATTGTGAACAACCTAAATGAGCGAAATTCACAATAGTGCTATTCTTCACCGAATGAGAGCCATAATACCAAATGAAAATTCGTTCGATCAGCATTTTCGACCACAGTCGAAGATCGAATGCAACTCATAATAGGGGCCATAGTTCCGAAATGTGTTTCCAAAAGAAAACGAGTGAAACCCAGGAAGGGCATGCCGCGAAGCTAGTGCAAGCACAATCTCTAAAGCATAAATTCGCTTGCTATGGTTACAATGCGCCGGAGGTAACTCGCGCGAACTGCCCCAATGGCATTAAAACACAGGTAGCGAAACCTCACGCAGTAAGCTTCAATTCTTTAAATGCTACATGTGAGATTTAATGGAGATTTAGCCCTCTGACGAGATTTGACGTTAAATCTTTTGATTTATCATATAAACTTAAATCTCGAAAGGCAGTAGATTTAAGTTAAATCTTCGTCAAATCTTCAATAATATTGATCAATAAGTGCAATTTGTTGGATGTGGCAACCACAAATTCACATGCCATAAGTCAAATGACATTTGTGTTTTCAATATACAGTTGAGGACATTGAAATCTAGCCTATCATAAAAACATGAATTTTCGTATTTTTAGGGATTTTTATATTTTTGTTATTAGTTTGGGAGGAAAATTAGTAATACATATTTACATAACCTTGGTTGTAATAAATTAAGAAAATATTATTTTAAAAACTAAAAATTTAGAAGAAATGTTTTATAGTAATATCATGCAGAGTCTTCTCCGCTTTCTATAAGTCATTTACGCGCTGCGACAAAAAATTTAAAAATTTCGGTAATGGTTCTGCTTCGATAACATTGCACCGAACATCCTCTAGAACTCAGTTCGTATTCATGATATGCCAAAGGCCCACGATTGGATTTTCGGTTCCCTCCTATGAATAAGAGAGTTCTACAAACATTTTTCTTTCCGCAAATGTTTTTTACCGTTTTGATAATTTTTCTTAAATTCGGGAAAATGATTCGGAATATGGTACCATTCTTTACACTTTCCAAACTATATATTATACATACATATTTATCACGAATAAGAAGCCAATAATATTCAGAATTCATATAATGAAATTCCGCTTGGTACCTTCCTTTTACCTGTCTGTATATCAATGTCCTTAACTGTGTTTGTAAAATCATACATAAGCAAACGTCAAATATTTAAAAATGTGAACGTCAAACATATCTCGTAATGGTAATGGAGACGGTTGTGATTTAGCAACTGGATTTATTAAATCTTAATGGATAAATCTCTCAATGGAGACATAGTATAAGTTTCAACTCATTAAATGCCTGAATACCGGGTCTGTCACAGAAGCGCGAAGTGTTGCTAGCGCTAACCTAAAACGCGTAATGGACTTTAAGGGCCGTTTGCACCATGTCTAGTTAACTCTAACTCCCAGTTAAACATCTTTATCGACGTTATCGACACCCAACATGTGATCGATAAAGCAGTTAACGTGCTTAACTGAAGGATGTACCTCCAGTTAGCGTTAACTAGACATGGTGCAAACGGCGCTAAAGGCATATCTTCAATAGCGTTAGATGTGAGATAACTTTAGCCTATAGCGGTGTGCAAGATAACCATAGGTGGACGTAGTCTAGGCATACATTTCATTGTTTTGCCAAATGCGAAAAACCTTTTTTTTAAATTTTTCATCATTTAAAAGATCTCCTCATATTATTTGAGAAGCTAGAAAAGTTTAAACGATGGCAATTGCAGAACGAAGAGCGCCTCAAAACCATTAAAGAATTGGTGTCTTTCATTAAAACCAGCGATTTATTGATCAATATGCGAAAATGGCCAAGCCGCTTACAGACCTTACCAAGAAAAATGCTGATGCTAGTGCGTATGCACTTACACGATATGTATTTGCATCTGTAAATGTGACTTTCAATACATATGTAATTGCGTATGTCTGTCAAATTCACAGTATTTATTTAACTATTTAAAAATACGTTCTTTGAAAACGAAATAAACTAAACTCAGATGAAAATAGAAACATGTCTATTTCGTATGTACGTGCATCTGATTTGTAAAGAAACAAATCTAATTTGCCTTTACACGATATGTTGATATTTCCATATGTAAAGAGTGGCATGTACACATGCAAATACATATCGTGTAAGAACACCTTACTGCAGCAGAAGAGATATCAAGAGCATCCTATTGAGTATGCAAGCCGTTTGTTAAGCAGTGTTTGCATTGTTCAACTTTGCGTTCAACTCAACGCAGGGTTGCACGAAAAAAAGTTGAATGGCTAAATGTTGGCTGGCGACCAACTCTGTTGACAGCAATTAGTTGAAAGGCCATTCAACCAAAAGTTGGATGCAAAGTTGAACAATGCAAACACCTTTTTATGGCGACTATTTTGATATATTTTCATATTTTGATATTTTTAGCCATTCAACTTTTTTTGTGCAACCCTACGCTGAGTTGAACAATGCAAACACACTTTTAACTCCAGCTGAACGTAACTACTCAACGCCGGAACGGGAAGCACTTGCCATAATATGGGCATTCATAATGTGACCAACTATTTCATAGCTCAAAGAAGTACAGAAACTGAAAAAAAAAATGGTATGAAAGTAATGAGAACATGGTAAAACCAGAATATCGTTACCTTAATATAGAAATGCCCTAGCTCATTTTCTTTCCAAATCCAGTATTGTACAAAGGTCTGCCGATAACTGACTAAGCACCTACTGGATTTTAAAAATATCTACTACAGCATAAAATTAGTTCTTCTTCTTCTTATTTGGCGCTGTAACCGCCTAAGCGATTTTGGCCGAGTCCAAAACAGCACGCCAGTCATATCTCTTCTGTGCTAACTGACGCCAATTGAAAATGCCAATTAAAATTAGTTACATTCTTAAATAAAAACAGCCTTTAAAAGAAATTCGCAGCAAAAAAGACTTGATTTTCTAAGGACTTTTTTCATCACTCCGTAAAGAAACAAAAAAATTTAGGTAACGATATACAAAAACGGTAACAGTGTACCAATTCAACAAATCATTTTATTGATTAAAAAGTAATTTTTAAGCAAAAAACAAAACCGACTTCAATTCTCAAATAAAAATTTAAGATTATCGTAAATTTCTTTACCATTCAATTATCAGATCAAAACAAAATTAGTATAGGACTACCCCTGAGGTACCACCTTTCCGATGAAAACAGAATTATCGAAATCGGTTAAGGTGATCCAAAGTTATGCGGTAACATACATAAAAAAAATTAAAAAAATATTCTGACGAACTGATAACCTCCTCCGTTTGTGAAGTCGGTTAAAAATCTATACTTCATATTATTCTAAGACAAGGCGCTTTTACCCAGCGATCTACTAATCGTGCAGAGACAAGTCATGTATCAAATTAAAGTGCTCGATCTGTAACTTTGCACAAATGATTAAAGAATCATTTGACAACTTTTGAAATATTTGCACGGCATTTTTTTTTTTTACTTTTACATTGAACAAAGCATTGCTACGTTCATTTCAATAGGCAGCAACTGCGGAACGCTTTGAATATGGAATAAAAAAGGAGACCCAGAGCAACACCTTGAAAGAGCGTTTTCGGAGCACTCCGAATATGAAGTGAAGTGGGACTCCCACGGCAACACCTCGAATGAGTGTTTTCGGAGCGCTCCGAATATGGAGTGATAAGGGAGTCAAAGTGTTTTTTTTATCTAGTCTTTGAATTGAAAAAGAAATTTTCAATCAAGAAGAAACTGATCGTCGTTTCCGAATATTCCTGGAAAGCGACACCCCAAAAACGCTGTTGACGTTATGGCAGTTTCTAATGCATTAAGAGGTAAACAGTAATGCATTAAAAATTACTTTTACTCAACTTAAGAACTTTTCAAATGTATTTAATAGAAAATATTCTGATTCCGGCAAAGTGGTTCGAAATCTCAAAGGAACGTATTTTAAACAATATAAAAAATATTTTTTGATTTATTTCAGGATTTTTCCGGTTTTATTTGTTTTTTACTGAATAATATGTAAATCATTTTTTAATTTGACGTTTTTTCAATAAAAATAAATGAATAAAAAACTTTATAACTTATTAATTATAAACAAAATTAAGAACATTTTGAAAACCCGTAAAGCCTCCTTTACGGTCTATTATCGGAGCACTCTGAAAACACCCCGTCTTGATTATCTTCGGAAGATTTAATAAATACTTTTCACAAAAATTATGGGTGAAATGGAGAGTCCGCATGGAGTCTTTGCTTTCTGGGGCTCCGAAATCACACATTTAAGGAGTCCTAAAGGTACACTTATTTCATATATATTTAGAATGCATACCCGCATCCTTTGGGACTCTCCGCAGCCTCGCTAAGAGCAGCAACGCGCCGTATCCTGATTGTGCACCCGAGTCCTAATTGTGCACCCTGCGGACTCCGCTGGTATGCTGGAAACAATATTTTTGAGCAATTTAATTTTTTTTTTTTTTCAATTTTACGTATAAGAATTTAAAATGCTGGAAAACTTAAAAAAATCATTGCCGACGAACTGTTTTAAATAAATTTCAATTTTCTATTGCGAGTTAGAGAAGGTCGAGAACTCTCCCCAGACTCAAAAATTAAGATGAGTACAATAAGAGACTCTTTTGCAAATTTAGTCGAGTGTGCCGTACAACTTCAGCCTGGCGTAAGTAATCAAAACCACTTGAATAATTGAGCAATTCCCTGTCCAAAAATAAGCACTGTACGAAAGTTAATAAGGAAATGGTTAATATGTTGCCCGGATAAGAATTTGTTTACTATGGCATCGATACTGTCGTTTCCGAATATTTATCCACAGGACATTCGCCACTGAATTTTTAAACTCTAACACCTTTTAATTCTTCTTGATTGAGTAGCCATTTATAATAAAATATATCAGCTAGAGAAGTGAATTGATTGAAAGTCATCTTACTTCTTACTAATATTATAAATGTGAAAGTTTGTATGTTTGGATGTTTGGGAAATCATCACGCGGAAACGAATGAACGGATTTGCATGAAGTTTTGTACGCAGATAGCCTATGGACCAGATTGGAAAATAGGCTACTTTTCTTAGGAGTTGCCACCTGTTAAAAAAGTTTAATTAAATTAATACGCGGAAACGACTGAATGGATTTGCATGAAATTTTGCAACCAGACAGCTTATGACCTACAGTGAGAAATAGCTAATTTTTTGGAAGAGTTGCCACCTGTTAAAAAAGTTTAATTAAATTAATACGCGGAAAGGACTAAACGGATTTGTATGAAATTTTGCACACAGATATCTTATGACCTACGTTAGAAAGTAGGCTACTGTTTTTAAGAGTTGCCACCTGTTAGAAATGTTTAATATAATTAAAACGCGGAAATTAATGAACTGATTTGCATGGAAGTTTTCACACAGATAGCTTATGAGCTAGGCTGAAAAATAGGCTACT
>NW_016157586.1:528-9470 GCF_001687245.7 Rhagoletis zephyria | reverse complement strand
ATCCATAAATAGCAAGGCCCAGTAATCAGCGTTTATGCTGCGGAGTTATGTGAACGTTCCAAAAGTTGCTTTTCTATCGCTTGTTTTGTATGGGAAATGGTTTCACATGCAAAAAGATTTTGACAATGTATATTTTTTGTGAGAAGAAATTAAAAGTATTTGACATTTTAGAGACCGAATAATTAAAAAAAAATCAAATCAGATGCTCCCCTGATACTACTGATGTGCCTTAGGTATTACAAAATATTGCAAACAAGTATGTACATTTGACTGCACTGCGAAGTACAACGGCTCAAAAAGAAGTCCTTTACCTACTTCCGAAAGAAGTACGGTTGGTCACATTAGGCATTCTTCAAGTTTAGGGGGTACATCGAAGGCGCTGAAGTGCATCTTATGACGGATCACCAACCGCTTAAAAGGTTGCTAACAATGAAATCACTAGAGTCCGACCTATTGCAATTTTTTTCAGGTACCGATGCCGATGCCGATTAATCGGCTTATGGGGAAAGAATCGACCGATGCCGATGCCGATTCCTTAAACAATTACAAATACATGTATTAATTCATAAAATCAGTTAATTTAACGGAGTTAACAAAACAAAAGCAAAAAATAATTGAATTAATTGGCTTGTTATGCAATACATTTGTATGTATGTGTAAAAATATATGTACATATATCACATTTATGTACATTACATAATCCACTTTTTATATGGCAAGAAATATTTAGGAACATAAAATTTCATTTCGTTTTGTACTAAAATACACCCTTTTGCAATGCATAAGAACTTATATGCTAGGTACATATGTATGTATTTCCACCGGCCTTTGGCATTTGTCTCTTGTGTTTTTAATGTTTATTATTATTTTTTTTTATAAAAGACTAGCTTGTATACAACAAATACCATATAAATTCAGATTTCAAACTCCATACAAAAATTAGAAAAATTCTGCTTATTTTCACCAAAATTTCAGACTTTTAATCAGAATTTTGGTATGCAGTTTTGTAGACCATTTAATCCTAGTATTATGAAGGCAAGTTTCAAGCTGTTATAAAATCCCGTTAATTTTTGCAATTTTTTTGTTGGCGCCAGTGTCCTCCATATAAAAGAAAATTTTCGAACATATTTATGTATGGAAAAAACGTGAAACACCTTCAACCAAAAAAAATAATTTTTGTGAGCTGCTGAGAAAAGTTTTTTGATTTTGGCTGTTGTCTGTCGCTTCACCTGAACATATAAAAATAAATTCCACATAATCGGCGAAAAAAGGCCGATGCCGATGCCGATGCTCAATTTTGTACCGATACTAGCCGATGCCGATGCTGATTAATCGGTCGGACTCTAGAAAACACCATCTGGTCGTCTGGCAAGGTGGGCGCTTCAAATTCAACAGCATATCTAACTTTAAAATTGACTATGCGCCTGGTAAGAGTAACTCGGTAGCTGATATGCTTTCACGACCACCATGTGCCGAAAATATCAATAGCACTCCGAACTGTAATTGTACTTTCCATTTTGACTTACCACGGAAAAGCCAAGCGAGTTTAGAAATGGACAACTTAAAGACGAATATCTGAAGAGAGTAATGTCACCTTATGGTATAATCATGGATAACTCTTGAATGACGGTGTACTCTATTGCTGAGCTAACGATGGCGCTGAAGACGCACAATTGGTAGTTCCCCACCATGAACGCGCACAAATTTTGAAAACTTACCATGACGAAAGCACCGCAGGTCATTGCGGAGAATACAATCGCACGAATCGCAATACTTCTGGCCAGGGATGCGCACCGAAATCACTAATTTTTGGAGATCGCCACAAATTCGGATAAAACTTTAGCGTGTTTGAGCAGCTGGAGCCGGATTCCAACTTTCGCTATCACTAAAACTCCATCGCCAAATGGACTTTAGCAATTTTTAGCGATTTTTGCGATTCTATCTTAAAAAGGCATCTCTAAAAATCTTAATTTTTGATTAATTTTTTGGCAGATTTTAGCGATGAACAAAATGAACCGGATAAAGTGAGTGAACTGTTTTGACATCTATTTTTCGCTTTAATAAGTTAAAAATTGGAGACGAGAAAAACTTGCTGCTAAAAAAAATTATCAACAAATCATAGTTAATTTTTCTATTTTTGTTCGTTTAAACTACTCAACAGCGTTGCCGAATTGACGATTTCGTCGTCATTTTGACGTTATTTTAGCCCAATGACGTGTTGACGATTTTTCTCCCAAAATTACGTTTTTTTACTGAGGTACCACCTTTCCTTTAAAAATTATAAAAATCGGTTAACGTGGTCTAAAGTTATGCGGTAACATACATAAAAAAATACTCCGACGAATTGATAACCTCCTCCTTTTTTTGAAGTCGGCTAAAAAAATATAATGGCTGCGTTTCTTTATACATTCCAGATAATCCCATTTCACAGCCAGAATAAACGTTAACATATCATCAGGAACGTTCTAAAGAATAAGTAAACAAAAAAGTTTATTCCAAACGTTCAGAATGAATAAAGAAATGCGGCCAATAAAAAGTATTTGGCGTTTTTTTTTTTCTGAAATGACAATTTTTTGGGCAAATTGACGATTTTTCAGTGAAAGATTTCGGCAACGCTGCTACTCAACTATATAGAAAAAACTTTTGTAAGTAATAGGAAAAATGGAAAACAGCAACGGAAGAGTGAAAAAAGAACAAAATTGTATGCTTGTACAATATTTTGAGCTCAAATGAAATAAGAAAAAAGCATGATTCAATAACTAAAAGTTTGTCGATTAGTGACATTAGAGTTTTGACACTCCCTTAGCTCCCTTACAAAAGCTTTGTACACACACACGAACCCACACACAATCCCTTGCTAAGGGAGCCGATTTTGTCAAGAGGGAGCGAGAAAACTGTTTTTTGAGCAAACCTTTTATTATTGATTCATGAGAAAAAAGTAGATGGTTTCTTAAATCGATTAATTATAGCTACATATATTGAAATTCTTAAATTTAAAAAAAAATATAGACTACATGTTGTCTGGCAGATATGCCTTGAGCAGAGATTCCTATCATACTGCATGATACAAAAAAGAAGGTAGTTTCATTGTCACTTTTCGGACGCCATATTAACTACCTGACAATTAAGCAGATTGTGACATTTCGTGCTGCCATACCTAGTCATCAATAATCATTTATTTATTTTGAAAAAATTATTTACAAAATTAAATTGTCTTCGATCTGAGCAATAACGAAAATGGAAATTCATACATCGCCATATCTTAAAAACAACCAACCAACTTTTTCTTTGAAACAAAAGCCCGCTAAATATGTTGTCCACCGCAAAACTTAGTTATTATTAAATTCGTTTATTCTAAAGTCAATCACCGAAAAGGATTTGGATGTGCTTTGCAAACGTTAGCCCCAGTAAGGCTTTAATTTCGGTGCTTCATGATATGAAAGATAATATGATTATGGACGATAGGAGGTAACACCTTTTAATTCTTCTTGATTGAGTAGCCATTTATAATGAAATATATCAGCTAGAGAAGTGAATTGATTGAAAGTCATAATTTATATGTTGATCTATGAGTACCATTCTTAACTGAGGTGACTAACCTTTTAAAATTTTTCGAAGCCTTAAGTTATTTGTTTTTGTTATTTTATGGCCTTATAACAATTATATTCAACAATTTTTATTGAGTTGGAGGCCGTTTTTAATGAAAAACTTATTGTGGAAAAGCAACAATAATTTAAAAAAAATGCTAGAAGTGATCGCTATTTCGTAAATCACCACATTTCCTCATCAGACTTCTTTCAGTAGGATCCGAACAAATGAAAAAGTGGGAAAAAAGCAACGATAATTTACAAGGCGAACTTAGCACAGTGCGTAGGCAACTGGCTGAGTCAGTGGGATCGTCTGTTCGAATCCTACTGAAAGAAGTCTGATGTGATGTGTGAAATGTGGTGATTTCCGAAATAGCTATCACTTCTACCATTTTTTCAAATTATTGTTGCTTTTCACAATAAGTTTTTCATTAAAAACGGCCTCAAGCTCAATAAAAATTGGTTTTCGAAGCAGTTAAAGAAAGTTCAACTTAAAAGGTAGTACCAAGGCATATTAAACAGGTATTAGAGCAAAAAAAAAAAATTATGTGTATTTTGTTGATGCTTCTCTTATCTGAAGTGTCAATAACTGATTTTTTTCTTGTAAATCAAATAGAGCCATGTGAAATATAAAAAAGTAAAAATTAAATTATACAAAAAAAAGTTGGTGCGACTTTCTTTCTTAGTCAATTTTGTTTGCTTCTCGAAGCACTGATCCATAAATAGCAAGGCCTAGTAATCAGCGTTTATGCTGCGGAGTTATGTGAACGTTCCAAAAGTTGCTTTTCTATCGCTTGTTTTGTATGGGAAATGGTTTCACATGCAAAAAGATTTTGACAATGTATATTTTTTGTGAGAAGAAATTAAAAGTATTTGACATTTTAGAGACCGAATAATTAAAAAAAAATCAAATCAGATGCTCCACTGATACTACTGATGTGCCTTAGGTATTACAAAATATTGCAAACAAGTATGTACATTTGACTGCACTGCGAAGTACAACGGCTCAAAAAGAAGTCCTTTACCTACTTCCGAAAGAAGTACGGTTGGTCACATTAGGCATTCTTCAAGTTTAGGGGGTACATCGAAGGCGCTGAAGTGCATCTTATGACGGATCACCAACCGCTTAAAAGGTTGCTAACAATGAAATCACTAGAGTCCGACCTATTGCAATTTTTTTCAGGTACCGATGCCGATGCCGATTAATCGGCTTATGGGGAAAGAATCGACCGATGCCGATGCCGATTCCTTAAACAATTACAAATACATGTATTAATTCATAAAATCAGTTAATTTAACGGAGTTAACAAAACAAAAGCAAAAAATAATTGAATTAATTGGCTTGTTATGCAATACATTTGTATGTATGTGTAAAAATATATGTACATATATCACATTTATGTACATTACATAATCCACTTTTTATATGGCAAGAAATATTTAGGAACATAAAATTTCATTTCGTTTTGTACTAAAATACACCCTTTTGCAATGCATAAGAACTTATATGCTAGGTACATATGTATGTATTTCCACCGGCCTTTGGCATTTGTCTCTTGTGTTTTTAATGTTTATTATTATTTTTTTTTATAAAAGACTAGCTTGTATACAACAAATACCATATAAATTCAGATTTCAAACTCCATACAAAAATTAGAAAAATTCTGCTTATTTTCACCAAAATTTCAGACTTTTAATCAGAATTTTGGTATGCAGTTTTGTAGACCATTTAATCCTAGTATTATGAAGGCAAGTTTCAAGCTGTTATAAAATCCCGTTAATTTTTGCAATTTTTTTGTTGGCGCCAGTGTCCTCCATATAAAAGAAAATTGTCGAACATATTTTTGTATGGAAAAAACGTGAAACACCTTCAACCAAAAAAAATAATTTTTGTGAGCTGCTGAGAAAAGTTTTTTGATTTTGGCTGTTGTCTGTCGCTTCACCTGAACATATAAAAATAAATTCCACATAATCGGCGAAAAAAGGCCGATGCCGATGCCGATGCTCAATTTTGTACCGATACTAGCCGATGCCGATGCTGATTAATCGGTCGGACTCTAGAAAACACCATCTGGTCGTCTGGCAAGGTGGGCGCTTCAAATTCAACAGCATATCTAACTTTAAAATTGACTATGCGCCTGGTAAGAGTAACTCGGTAGCTGATATGCTTTCACGACCACCATGTGCCGAAAATATCAATAGCACTCCGAACTGTAATTGTACTTTCCATTTTGACTTACCACGGAAAAGCCAAGCGAGTTTAGAAATGGACAACTTAAAGACGAATATCTGAAGAGAGTAATGTCACCTTATGGTATAATCATGGATAACTCTTGAATGACGGTGTACTCTATTGCTGAGCTAACGATGGCGCTGAAGACGCACAATTGGTAGTTCCCCACCATGAACGCGCACAAATTTTGAAAACTTACCATGACGAAAGCACCGCAGGTCATTGCGGAGAATACAATCGCACGAATCGCAATACTTCTGGCCAGGGATGCGCACCGAAATCACTAATTTTTGGAGATCGCCACAAATTCGGATAAAACTTTAGCGTGTTTGAGCAGCTGGAGCCGGATTCCAACTTTCGCTATCACTAAAACTCCATCGCCAAATGGACTTTAGCAATTTTTAGCGATTTTTGCGATTCTATCTTAAAAAGGCATCTCTAAAAATCTTAATTTTTGATTAATTTTTTGGCAGATTTTAGCGATGAACAAAATGAACCGGATAAAGTGAGTGAACTGTTTTGACATCTATTTTTCGCTTTAATAAGTTAAAAATTGGAGACGAGAAAAACTTGCTGCTAAAAAAAATTATCAACAAATCATAGTTAATTTTTCTATTTTTGTTCGTTTAAACTACTCAACAGCGTTGCCGAATTGACGATTTCGTCGTCATTTTGACGTTATTTTAGCCCAATGACGTGTTGACGATTTTTCTCCCAAAATTACGTTTTTTTACTGAGGTACCACCTTTCCTTTAAAAATTATAAAAATCGGTTAACGTGGTCTAAAGTTATGCGGTAACATACATAAAAAAATACTCCGACGAATTGATAACCTCCTCCTTTTTTTGAAGTCGGCTAAAAAAATATAATGGCTGCGTTTCTTTATACATTCCAGATAATCCCATTTCACAGCCAGAATAAACGTTAACATATCATCAGGAACGTTCTAAAGAATAAGTAAACAAAAAAGTTTATTCCAAACGTTCAGAATGAATAAAGAAATGCGGCCAATAAAAAGTATTTGGCGTTTTTTTTTTTCTGAAATGACAATTTTTTGGGCAAATTGACGATTTTTCAGTGAAAGATTTCGGCAACGCTGCTACTCAACTATATAGAAAAAACTTTTGTAAGTAATAGGAAAAATGGAAAACAGCAACGGAAGAGTGAAAAAAGAACAAAATTGTATGCTTGTACAATATTTTGAGCTCAAATGAAATAAGAAAAAAGCATGATTCAATAACTAAAAGTTTGTCGATTAGTGACATTAGAGTTTTGACACTCCCTTAGCTCCATTACAAAAGCTTTGTACACACACACGAACCCACACACAATCCCTTGCTAAGGGAGCCGATTTTGTCTTTGAGCAAACCTTTTATTATTGATTCATGAGAAAAAAGTAGATGGTTTCTTAAATCGATTAATTATAGCTACATATATTGAAATTCTTAAATTTAAAAAAAAATATAGACTACATGTTGTCTGGCAGATATGCCTTGAGCAGAGATTCCTATCATACTGCATGATACAAAAAAGAAGGTAGTTTCATTGTCACTTTTCGGACGCCATATTAACTACCTGACAATTAAGCAGATTGTGACATTTCGTGCTGCCATACCTAGTCATCAATAATCATTTATTTATTTTGAAAAAATTATTTACAAAATTAAATTGTCTTCGATCTGAGCAATAACGAAAATGGAAATTCATACATCGCCATATTTTAAAAACAACCAACCAACTTTTTCTTTGAAACAAAAGCCCGCTAAATATGTTGTCCACCGCAAAAATTTGTTATTATTAAATTCGTTTATTCTAAAGCCAATCACCGAAAAGGATTTTGATGTGCTTTGCAAACGTTAGCCCCAGCAAGGCTTTAATTTCGGTGCCGCCTGATATGAAAGATAATATGATTATGGACGATAGCAGGTACTCCCGATTGAACTGGCACTCAGAGTTTGGAGGTAAGTAGTTAGAGGGCAGCCCAATGCCCTAAGTGCAGCTTGTCTGTCACCGCAGACATGTAAACTCATTCCCCTCCACCTAGCCCCACTCAGTGTTATACCGGCATCCGTTTCTTTCTAGTCTGCAGGTGGCCTTTAAGGCTTCCCTACGTAAGAAGAAACAAAGTGACGGTAAGTGCAGCAGTGCATCTAGAGTAGCGCAACGTGTTGTAGAGAAAGCTTCCGTACAGCACACGGCAGTAGTTCTTTGAAGTTTTGCAAGCAGGCTTCCCACTCTCTTGATTCAGAATCTGCTCCACCATTCGTGTTTGCATTGCCAAAATGCTGTTAGAGGTTTTGTGTTCCACGTTAGACTTCCACGATAGTTTTGTATACAGAATTACTTCTAGAAACTTCACCTCGGGAGCATTCTGAATTTTGGCTCCTTTAATTGTGAGGGAAATGAGACCATTCAACCTTCTCCGAAGCCTGGTTTCGGACTATGCTTTAATGACGAAATAGCTAACAATACGTCTTTTTCGGACTAGAAAAAGAGTTTTGGTATGTAAATATATTTATTTAGTTTAAAATAAAATAAACAAAAAAAATGTTTTAATAAATAAATGTTTCAAAACTGGATTTTATTTTATTTCTTCGTCTCTGCACATCGATTTTTTTCAAAAGGTTCAAATTTGATTACACTGTGGAACAAATTCAGGTTAGCAAAAGTTAGGTCGATTCTGAGAGTGAGGGGTGAAAATAGAGGCTAAATTAGAAGACCCGTATCGCGGCGTTTGTTTATGTTGGTTCGAATTTTTTTTTAATCGACCTTCGAACTTTGCAGTCAAATGCAATAAATTTCTTCCCCTTCTTCCTCTTTTTCCTCGTCTTCCTCTTTTTTGTTTCCAACCACCGCACAGGTAGCGATTTTTATTTATTTCGTACAAGCGAACTAATATCAAAAATAAAGATTCAGTTAAGACTCGAAACTCAGCCGAAGCTGATGTCTTTTAATTTTCGCTCGGTCGTGATAAAATTCACTATTAATTTTTTTGGAACTTATTTCATTTTGTGAGTGATTTAAGTTAAGTGCATCGGTTTCATAAAAATAACAAAAACAACATTGTATAATATATATTGTATTAAAAATGTCGGAACCAAAATATAAAATGGACCATTTTT
>NW_016157586.1:0-503 GCF_001687245.7 Rhagoletis zephyria | reverse complement strand
AAAATTTTAATGTGGCAAAGCTATGCTTAATGTTTACATCTGGAGAAATGTCAAAAATCTGCTTTATAATCAAAAAATAGTAGTAATAAAACTACCTTCTTTTTTGTATCATGTCATACTGTATTCATGAAACATTTCATTTTGACGTAATTCTCCTCCGATATTACATATTTATAATAAAAATGCTAATGCTGCTCTGTGACACATTTACTTAAAATTATTCTCCACTGACCGCTGGTAACTTAATTTTCTTTGCGAATATTGCTTATTTATTACTATGTTTATACGCACGTATTATTTGCAAATAAAAATTTGCAAAATGTTAAACTTTGCCGCATAAACACAAAGTTAATTTTTTATTTGTAAATAACTCGGGCTCGGAATCTCATGCAAATGCATGTATTTATTGGCGCTATTAAAATCGAAATGTTTAAGTTATCTTTACGAATAGTTAGTTAGTGCATATTTTTGCATATTTCGCAGTAAATGCATGATTTTGCATA
>NW_016157585.1:233356-246106 GCF_001687245.7 Rhagoletis zephyria | reverse complement strand
CAGTAGTGTACGTAGGATTTGCAAGATAGCAACAAACGATGCACATATGCTTTCAGAATACTGCATACTGCAGTGTACATCTATATATACTACATATGTATGTAGTTAGAAGCAAGGATGCTGTAGCCTGCATTTACAAGTGCGGTAGAATAGCCCACCAAAAGTGAAAACAATAACGCAGGTGAATGCTCTCATGTTGCAATGAAATCCTAAGAGGAACATTCGGTTTTGTGTGCAAGGTAGTATTTGTGTTATTACCGTGCGACAGTCAATTTTACACACCAAAAAATCAATATATTCACAAAACTGGGGGCCAAATATAGTAAGACTGCGTTTTTAGTTTTTCTCTCTGACGTCACGATTTTTTTTAAAGGACTTTGAAATTTCTAGAATATGATTGAATAAAAAAAATTATCCAAAGGATGCGGTGCATTATAGAATAACAATATGGGTATCAATTAAAAGGAAAAATTCTGTAGAATAAAAAATAATAATAATTTTTGGGTGCACCAGGACGAATAAGTATTGAAAATATCCTTTTAAAACTTTATCCTTGAATATCCTTGGCAATTTCCAATATTTATTTTTGAAAAAATATATAAGTCAATGACTAATATGTTAACTACCCCATCTTCGAATTTGGTCCTTCTAACTTTATTAGGTTTAGATAAAAAAAAAGTTTACACTTCTCTTTATAAGATATTTGTGTGCGCCAGGACGAGTAAGTATTGAAAATGTCCTTTTAAAACTTTGTCCTTGAATATCCTTGGAAATTTCCAATATTTATTTTTGAAAAAATATATAAGTCAATGACTAATATGTTAACTTCAACATTGGTCTGTAGACCATGTAAGCCAATAAAAGTCCTTATAAGGAAACTAAAGAGCACAGATGAGCGTTTTCAGCTATAGGAGGGCCAAGAATCCTCGCCACCCACATATCGAGCGCTAACCGCCAAAATAACGTAAGCGACATTTTTTTCAAAAATTTATTTTTGATGCAGAAATATTCCTAAAGCATCTAGATGCATTTCTGCATCAAAAAAGAAATTTTGAAAAAAATGTCGCCTACGTTATTTTGGCGGTTAGGGCTTGGTATGTACATACACCCGAATCCCAGAGCGGCATTGCTAAACCAATTACCTCAGAAAAAATAATTTATTTCTACTTATGTAGCAACTAACTTCAAATTAATGTATAATCATTTAGCTGCTTCACAGAGATAGCCAAATGTTAACACTTTTGATACATATCTTTGCAAATAATTCAATACTAATTGAAAGATCATCTAACTTTAACTTTGGGTAATTAACTATTTTAGAATTTAATACCAAGTATTTTTAAATTGGTTGAAAAGGCATCTGCAAAAGAAACATACTGACTTTGAAGTGCTTGAAGCCAAATGCATTTTAAAGTAGTTGAAATCAAATGCAGAGCGGGATAATTGACTGATGCCTAAGACGTCGCCGTTTCAAGGAAGAAAGTCAGATCTTCAAATAGTTGTGTTGCATAAAAGCCGAGACCCTAAATAACTGTTATGATTTCTTTTGGAGGTGGAAAACGTTGGTCATAGGACAGTAAAAAAATTGTTATGTTACTTTATAAGAGTTATTCCCAGAACTAAATTTTTTTCGTTGGTGACATCTTTTGTTTTCGACTTTTTGCTTTTACGTCGCTCAGTGAGAGTTATTCCTAAGACAAAATTTTTTTCGTTGTTCATAATTTTGTATTTTCGACTTTTTTCTTTTTACGTTGTATGATTAAGAGTTATTCTCGAAGAACATTTTTCGTTGCTCGTAACTTTTATTTTCGACTTTTATTTCTTTACGTTGCTTAGTAAGAATTATTCTCAATGTAAATTGAAAAAAAACTACTTGAACATCGATATTTAAACTAGTTTCCAGGGACGGAAAATCATTATCATACAATCATATCAACAAATTGTAATCGTCGTAAAACAATTTTAAATACACTCACGTATTTGTGTTCGTACGCCCCACTGTAATTTGCAATGATTTTTATTTTTCTAGTTTAACCAATAAAGATTAAAACTAATAATTAATGTTTGAGTTTTAATTTTTAGCTCAAAGATAATTATTATTACGTGATTTTTATTTTTTCGATCACAAATGATTATTTTATGATTTTTATTTTTTCGCTCGGGGATAATAATTATTATTGAATTTTATTTGTTTCACTTAAGAATAATGATCATTCAAAAAACTCAAAAGCTATACCAGCGTGATTTCCGTTGTATCCTTTTCAGAGGTAGCGACACCATTATAAAAAAATAAGTCCCAAAATTGTCAGGTAATCATTATTTTTAAGTGGAAAAATAAAACTCAATAATAATTATTATCTCAGAGCGAAAATATGAAAATCATAAAATAATCATTATTTGTGATCGGAAAAAATAAAAATCAAATCATAATCATTTCCATTGAGCGAAAAAATAGAAATCAATAATAATTATTATTTCTGAGCGAAAAAATATAAATCATAAAATACTCATAATGAATACCGTCCCTGCTAGTTTCTTTTCCGTACTGGGATGCATCTTTGTATACATATATATCTAATCATGATTACGGTGTTGCAACGGTGACGATATTGTTGCTGTTATTGCATTATTGCTCTGGCTATTCGCCGCCTGTCGATGATGGTGTAATGAACTGTTATTGTCGCGCTCTTTGTTGCAGCAACGTTGGCAGGCAACGAAGAAGAAGCAACAAGCAAAAGAACGAATTAACGTAATCGGGGTATTCTCCAAGTCTTACAAAGCTCCTACACGGTGCAGGAATGCATAATAAAAATCGGTTATCCTATGGGACGTCTTTACAAAGCATGCAATCCGTGCCACGCGCAAGGGCTTTTCAAGACTGCGAGAATACCCCTATTGTAATGTAGTTGCTAATTATCCACGAATTATATATCTACACGGTATTATGTATGTATGTATGTAAGGGTACCTATTAAATTTAGACATGTGTTTTACATTAGAGTGACACTTAAATATGTTGTATAGAGAAAATAAGTGTCGAAATTCTTAGAATTATACCAATAAATAAAAACTTGTAGACAATTTAATAAAGGTTAGTTAGCTCATAGCGATTTTAGTCTTAAAAAATATGATTTTTTAGATGTTTTCCACTTTTGTTACTCATAAATCAGTTAGCACGGTCCTAGGTTGTCAAGTTTACATATAGTATACTATATAAAATTTGAAATTTATCAGCATTCTACAGTGTTCGTATTTAGAAAAGTCGGTCAAATAATAATAAAGTTGCTAGCACTACCGGCAAAAAATGTAGAGAATGCACTTTTTTTGTACAAAAAAAAATCGAATATCTCCAGAACGAGAACAGAGAGCGAATGAAACGCTATTTCAAAGCTTTTGAGATGGAAAATTCGGGTAAAATAGTCTCGTTGGATAATAATGCTGTTCTGCTTAAACAATGTCCTGCTCTTGCTTTGCCTCTTGCGCATCTATGGCTTGCAAACTAACCGTTATTTTACATAAAAAAAATTTAAACTTCCCCTAATTATAACTAACTCGCATAGACTTCAAGCCGATACTAATTATATAGCAAATTGTTGCGGCAATTCTAAGCTATCTTTAAATATTAACAAATCCTTTAAGATCACTTTCTCGAAAATAGCTAACACGCTGCCTACATGTTTTTGAATTTCAGATATTGTTTTTCAAAATCGTTACTTTTAGATGGAAAGGCCCTAGCTCCTATAGCGCTGAATGCGAAAAGCCGCAATTGACTAAACATTTTGATTTTTTGGACTTATAATTCGATTAAATGCATCATAATCAATCAAAAGGGGAATTTCGGATTTTTACTTTGTAACGGCTTTTTGTATTTCAGCGACTATGTAAGATAGGACCTTTCTATATTAAGATAACGAAATGTTGATGAATTCAAAGACTTAAGCGTTGTTTTCGTTTTGCGTTATACTTTTGTAAATCATATTAACATTATCATATCTAAATTATGTTCAAATTAGGCTTAATAAGAGAAAATAGCTCAAACTTTTCAGATCCTTATACCTGCAACTAGAATATGCAGCGTTCATTTGCAAGCATTATTACCAATTCTGCATTGATGCAGATTGAATTGAACGTGTGCAAAAAGTTTTTCTAAAGTTTGCTCTATCCGCACTAAAATTCTCTGTAGCCGTCCCTGTAGCCTAAAAGTCCCCATTGCTAAAAATTCATCTTAAGTCGCTGTAAACTAGAGGAACGATATTGTCTCTACTACGAAATATTAACTGTGAAAGTAAATAGGAATACCTTCTAGATAATTTATGGATTGTTTGAGTTCGTTCGCTTTTAAATATCTTTTTTTGTTTAATTTTTTAAAATTACCCCATTCAAAAAGATTATAAATTATATGTTATTTTTCAATACGAATTATTTTTATTAATACTAAAAAAATTATTAAATTATTTAATTTTTTACTTTAAAAACATGTGAAATATGTTTAAGCCCATTTTTTAAATAAATTTAAGGTTTTAAAAACACAAAATTTGAACTTTTTTTCAAATTAGCCTCGCAGGCGAACGTTAGTATTAAAGGAATAAAAAATAAGGTTAGTATTCTAGGGTTAATAATATATGATTGTGCTGGTCTGCTCTCAAAAAAATTTTTAAAACTAACAAATTTAAAAAATCAGAAATTTTCATTTTTCTAAACTTTTCTTCATTCGCGCAAGAAATTTTTCTTTAGTAGTTTTTAGTTCGTTCCCATATTTTTAGAGGTGACACCGAAAATTTCGACATTTGCAAAATAAGAGCCACCCCAATGTGCATTTGTAAGCGCAGTCAATGGAATTACTATTTACAGAAGCGCCACAAAGTGCAATTACCGCGAAGAATCCATACATATGTATGTATGTATGTGCAAGCAGGGAATATGCAATTTTCGGTACAACAGCATAATAGCAAAAATAAATAAAATAAAAATTAACGATATAATCAGAGAATATACGACAGAGCGGAACTAATGTTCAATGAAACTATTTTTATTTTAATTGGAGCAGGTGTCTGGCAGTCATAGACGCCATAGACCGTGGACTGATCAAGTACATACATATAAAAAGGCCCTGTCCGCACTTGGGATGAACAACTGGCGCAAATCCACAAAGGAGATAGAAACATCCATTTCTGCACTTATCTTTTTCTTAAAACTTCCACTAGACGGCGCAGCAGTGAATATTTTCACATTTTCTTCGAAACGTATTTTCGCTATTTGGCAAACTCCAAATTGATTTTCGACCCTTGGTTTCTTCGGCAAGTTTGCTTAAAATTACATGTAGAATCCTCTTATTGATCCACCCTACTGCATAACCAAAAATGTGTTTAAGCTTCACATTAAAAAGTTTGACATTTTGATGAAAATTCGTTGAATATTCCTTAATGTTGCATAACGTTTGATTTATATGGCCTTGGGCAATACTTTTATAGAAAAAAAAAATATATATATATTTCATTTGAAAAACATTGTAAATATATAAAAAAAGATTAAATCGTGATCACTTATTTGAATCATTGTACGAATGAGAGAGTGAGGAACTTACTTTAGCATATTTACCTGAAAAATGCTCACAATTCAAAGAGACCTCAATCTGGCGAAGAATTACTTTCCAAAATAATTTATTTTATATTTCTTTGGATTTACCAAAGTTTCTTTGGCTTTTTTGGCTCCACCAATTTGCGTTTCTCTAAATTTAATCTCAACTTTTAACTCTTTGTATTCAAATTGTAGACAACTTTTCATAGAGTGATCTGGAATCGCCGTTACCATATCACATGACACGATTCTAATGAAGCAACAGTCATATTTATAAATCGAAATAATTTGCGATGCGTCCGATGTGTGACCAGTAAATAATAAAACAAATACAAATTCACTCGAAAATTTTCCAAGCAAACGACACAGCTCAACTATTCTACGATGACTAATAAGAATGTCGGAAAAACAGAGCACGTTTACATACATATGTATATACATTCATACATACATTTGTATGTACATAAATATTTATAAATGTAGATCTTAATTTCTCGTCACACACAATAAACACTTGGGAGTGAAATAAAAAATTGAAGCCACTTAAATGTAACAGTACAATAAATTTGCATTTCCTCTACAATTTCACAAGGCAAAATTCAATAAGAAGGCGACATTTAAATGCAGAAAAGACGATGGCTGATGATGATGACGTAGAGATAAAAGCAAAATGGCAACACAACGTCAAACGGAAGCACGCTCAAGACTTGTAGAAGAATAGGGGCATTCGCAATTCTACAGAATAACTTACAAGAAATTATATGTAGTATTTTTATTGGAGGCGCAACTACAAAAAGCCATGGATAAAATGTGAATACGACGCATGTCGTCTTCCATTGCATCGTCGATCATTTTGCTGTCGCGTTTATATCGTTCATTGCGCATACATACATATTTATGTACACACTGTATGTATAAAGTTTAGTAAATGCAATTAATCAAATGGCATAAAGCGCGTGGAGCAGAGGTGGCGGCAGCAATAAACAGCAACCCAGTAGGCCACCAGGTAGTGCAAATTATTAATATTTTCATCTGCGGAGCGCAACAACTTCCATGACTATTCCCCATGACTAACGCACAGCGATGACTTTGTGTAGTACAAAAAGCAATAGAGTGATATCGTACGTATTCGATCGTGCGTCCATGCTAACACACATGCTTTTTTCATGTGATCGTTCATCTGATCTTATACACAGCAGCTACAACTTAAGATGCTGAGTACGTAGCTGCTCACTACCTAACTTTGTTATCTACTCGCTTCGTATCAATGTATTACTTCGGCTTCTCCTACTTTCCACCTACTTTAGTCAGTTGCAAATTCATTGCTACTCAAAATGTACGTGACTAGGCAATGCATTTTTGTAGTATCTAACAAATTGGCCTACTGGGAATGAAAAGGTAATACATGAAGCTTTTCGCCAAGTGTTTCGTGTTTATCCTGATACGCGGTTTTGCATTTTGTTGATACGCGGTTTTTTACTTTAAACGACGATATATACTATGTAAAGCATTTAGGGGATTCTAAACGGATAATTATTAAAAATAATATTTAGATTAAGCTGTTGAGTGATAGCCAGAAATCGACAGGCATGTCACTAAAATTAGTCTGAACGAAAAATCCTATACGGCTCAAACCCCTTGAGGACGGCAAGAAATTGAGATTTAACGCGCAAGCTGAGCTCATAAGGACTACAAAACCTAACATGTGAACCGTCAACGTCTAGCACAGCAAACTCCCTCCCAGAGCATAAGCCCTCCCCGGATACATAAGCGGCCAATAGTAGAATCTATGCACGTGCCGCTGGTTTAGGGACTAAAGATGAAGTCCACCTCACAGTCAGAGCAGAGCCTTTTTTGGACTGCTTAAAGAAAATCGCAACGATCCTATGCCCGAGGATTTAAAGAATGAGCGCGAAAAAGACACTCTTTCTGAAAGTCATGACCGGGCTCAGGACAGACACCAATTCTATGGCGATATACACCGGAGTTTTCCAAGCTGAACTAACGAAGCTTCAAGGTGGCTTATCCGTTTCTGACATAACCATGCTTAGCTATTTTCTGAAGCACTTTCTTGTGAAAAATCCTAACATATTCTAAACGAGCATACAAAGCGCCACGTCACACTTATAGTATTAGTGCCAGGCCACAAAAATATATATCAGAGAATTACATGGAAGATGAACCAGCAAGCAGGGAATAATTTCATTGTATACGCGCTTAACGAGGGTATTCCTCGATGGTCTTGCAAACACTGGCTGGAAAACAGCTTTATTAATTGCCCACGTGTAGGATAGCACGACTCACCTGGCCTAGTTTGGATAAAAGTTCTATTCTTGCGACTGCTGCGACCTCGGCTCCGACATGTAATCGAGTCGAATGACTTATGACGTAGTTGTCACGATTTAGAGAAAATGGTAGTATAGAACATTATCTATATCCCACTACTTTCTTTTGTGGGAATGGTAATACATAGTAAGGTAATTCCATATTCAAAGTTTTTAGATTTAGTAGCAGCAGAACTTAATATTAACAAGTGCTTTGTGTGCCAAGTCCCAGTTAGATTGGCATTAACGGTAAAAAGTTGGTAGTCATAACTTTCATAATAATCACATTCACCAATGCAACAACACTATCGACAAAATAGCAGAGATTGCTGATAATAAATGTAATGAGCTCGTTGTAACAAGGCAGGTGCCACTGAACTTGAGGCGTAAAGGGCGATGCGCGATTTCCACGTGTGCACACGGGGCATTTCCCCCCTCCCCCCCGACAAACGTCAATCGGTCCACCGAAGAGGCAACCCAGTCAGAGATGAACCCGCCCATATGACAACTGCATGTCCAACTGCTGCATAATGCATGAAAACCAAAAAGAGAGAGTACATTTCTACTTGCATACATAAATATACACTACATTTTAAAACAAGGAAAATTGCGAAACACTTTCTGGCATTACGGGGCATTGCGAAAGAGTGCAAAGACAGAGCGCATTGCAGGCGTGCAAAAAATGTACAAAGAAAAGAAAATTTGTTGAGAAAAAGTAAAAAAAAATTAGACGCTCTTCTCACCGTTTACATACAGTGGTGGACACATAATTAGTCACACTATTTCTTTCCAAATTTGGCCATTTATTTTTTTTACAAAAATATACACCCCTATTGCGAGCGCCGACCAGTAGTAGATAAACGACTGTTATTCGATTATGTATTATCCATCGTATTTTCAATGTCGTTTTCTCGTTCAATAAGTGAGTATAAATTAGTTTTCGTCGCATATCCCGGAGGTCGGCGAATTATCTGAGTGGTCGACAAGAAAAATTAAAGAGGGGTTTCCACAGGGTGGTGTCCTATCCCCACTATTTATTAATTATTATTTCAAAGCTCCCTCAACCACTAGAGGGGGTCGCTATTGTCTGCTGTGCTGGCGATTGCTCGATAATGGCGTCTGGGAATGGAATTGATGACTTGCCTAGCTTTCTCGCTTCTTCACTGCAAGGAGCCTAATCCTCTCCCCTACAAAATCCTTATTTACCACCTGAACGAAGGAAGTCAAGACTGCAACTGGATGTTCACGTCGATGGTGAACCAAAGCCGGCTGTGAATAACCCAAAAATCCTCGGAGTAGGTCTCGAGTTATATAGACTCTCGACCTGTGAATGCCGTTCTAAGCAGAGATGACAAAACCCCAAATTCGCTGTGGCTTTTGCAGCTTGAGCAGAATAAACGAGGATGTTCCCAACCAGTGCCCGGCATGCGGAGAGTCGCCACATAACTCATGATACCTCTTCGTATGCCCCCAAAACCCCACCCAGCTAACGCCCCCGTCCCTATGGACAGACCTCGTTGAAGTCGCGCACTTCCCGGGGCTTCCCTTAGCTGAAACAGATGACCACGTTGATGGTTTAGCCGACTCGAGCGGGCTTTAGTAGCCGCTACAACAACAACAACATAATGAATTCAAAAAAGAAAATGCAATTGTCAAAACTTGTAAAAAAGTAGTGTCCCTAATTATGTGGCCACTACCGTACGTAGCACATATGTATGTATGTACCAAGAACACTTCGGGGGAAAAAGTAAGAGCAATTGAGTTATGAGGTCTTTCGAAGTACATGTTCATTAAAGTGCAACACTCTCAATAAAAAAAAATATCGGTATGTACTGTTTCTCTATCGGAATTATAAAATTTATTATATTTTAAGACTGCCGCCAAAATATTTCGGAAAGCTGCACTGATTTGAAAATACATATAAAACCGTTTTTTTTTTATTAAAAAACATAGTTTTTAAAAATATTTTTTACCAAAAATCACCTGAGGATAGATGATTCAATGGACTGAATCAAAATAGTGAAACTTTTGGAGGTATCAATCTTAATATTTCTACGAAATATTTTGGCGAAATCTTAAAATATAATAAAATTTATAGTTCCAGTGAAAAAAACAAAACTTTTTTTGGCGACGCACCCTAATGTACATCGTATATGTCGAAGAAAGAATAACATTTAGACAATCAGCTACTTCGTGTTGTGCAACGAATGCGTTACATCCTTTGTTGGCCATATCTTAAGTGGATGTTTATGCGAAAGTACAATATTTGCATTGTTGTTGTTCTTGTAAATTGAGTTTCCTTGTATGCTGGGTGTGGGTCACTGACCTTCAAGAAAAGTCATCGAAATGAACAACACAACTAAGAAAAACAACAACATTAAGAAGAAAGTTAGAGCAACATAAATAAGCGTAGAGACAACAGCACTAAAAAGAGCAGTGAGTAACAGCAAGAGAACGCAACTAAAAGGAATTGAAACCGCCAAGTAGTAAATATCAAAAAATTCAAAAATTCGTTGTACTACACGAAGGAACAGAATGGTAAAGTTTAGCTTAAACTCTAGGCAGACAATTATTTAATAGAAAAGTTTTCAACCGTACGTTTCCTATGGGAAGCTGGTAAAGGGAATCTTACTATTAGATCATAGGTTAAAAAAATAATTGTCCTGTGTAATTTTTAAGCAAAAAATACAACCGACTTCAATGGTCATATAAACCAAATTAGTATGGTACCACCTTCCCTATATCGCAAACGGCTCACGTGGTCCAAAGTTATCTTACATAAAAGGAATTCCGACGAACTGATGACCGTGTGAAATTTTTTCGTTACAGATGCATACACAATCATAGATTCGACATGGCTTACCTAAGCCCAACAGAGTGGTAGGTACCCACCATGATGCAATAATACAAGGTGGTATCCGTTGTGACAGCTCGATTTGATACTGCCTTAGCTCAGTAGAATAAGAAGAAAAACGGGAAGAAATTAATCCCCGTTTGGGTGGAAAATATAAAATTTCATATTTTCTTCCAAACAAAATTTGCTTTTTTACAGTATATTCGTAATGAAATTAAATAAAATAAGATAAAAAACCTTTTTAAGAAAACAAAATGTGTATACTGAGAAAAAATAAAAAAAAATGCAACTATATTATTAGGCAAAGAATTGTTAAAGAAGTAACACTGTTTCACCTAAGGCAGTCAATATGGCGGAATTAGAGCGATAAGTTGCCAACCGATAACACCTTGTATTGTTGCATCATGTCTTATCATGATCATAAAATTAAAGTTATTTCAATAAAAAATTTTAAAAAATATACTCATTTTTCCGATATTTTCTACTGTGTGCCAATTGGCAGCTCTTACTACGTTTTCCAGCATTCAATTGAAAAAATCGCACTAAAATCAACCGCCTGGTCTAAAACTTCGTTATCACTTAAGCCAATTTGTTATGTTCCCATTAAGTATCCGATTTTAATGTTAATTTCTTAAATTGCTACGTACCCTCACCTGATAACTTTTCAAGTAAATTGTGTCAATTCGAATGTTTATGTATACAGCATATCTTAAACACAAATTTATTCCAAAATTTAGGATGCATACAAACAAAAATAACAAATATTTTATAAATATTTACTACTATAATCAAATACGTTTATCCTTCATAATTGGTTAAAGAAATGACTTGGAACGCCAGTCAGAAAATTCAGTTGTTGCTTCGTCGTCACTTTCGTTCTCATCGGAGCTATGATTTTCGGATGTCTGCTCTTTCGTGCCTCTGAGTGTTCCCTTTCGCGCCTCAAGATTCATAAATCTAGACCAATGTATCATTTGATCATTGATTTCGTCGATATCTCTATCAAACGCAGATTCAATTTGTTCTCCCGCAATAATGGCCACAGACACCGAAGAGGCCTCTCTAATTTCGCGTTGAAAACGTTCCCATTCGTCTGTAAGCGGATCTTTATATTCTGTGTTGCGAATTTTGGCATCCTTGACGGGATCGTCGAAAAACTTTTCCGGCAATAAAGTATCGATTTTATTTGGCGATGATTTTTCAAGAGCAGCTGGTGCTGGCGCTGACTTTGTTAATTGTTTCTCTGTTACGGCGCACACACGCGGCGGCTTCTCTTCTATTTTTGGAGCAATTTTAGTTGCAGGTTTTGGCGCAGCTTCAGCTGACAGGCCAGGACCGCCTTTATATGTGGACTTGATTTGTTTAACCAGCGAAATTCGCTCCTTGTGCAGCTTTGAGTTCACATGCACCTTCCATAAAGTGGCCGACTTCAGTGTGACTTTGCAGATAATGCACTCTATATGGCCATTCGCATGTGTTTTGGCCAATTTTGAATCGACTTTGTGTTCCGCTTCGGCTAATTTCGTTTTTGTTGCCAATTTTAAACGACTCTCCGTGTGTCGCCCCATTCTGAAAAACTTACGCACGCATAGTTAGTATTTAGAATGAAATATTTATTTAAAAATATTTCAGTTTGATATATTTAAGACTAAAAAATTTTCATTTCATTAGCTTCCTTTTTCCACCACCATATGCCATCAAAAGCCCGGTGGCAGACAATCCATACAACACAATGCCCTATGAAAGGACATAAATATATGTATGTACATACGTATGTACTACATATGCGTAGGTTTAATTTTAGTTAGGGTCGCATTTAAGTGGAGCAATCATTGCGCTTTGAAATTTGCAAACGACGCAGCACCGAGTTTCAATGTCGCATTGAATCTACAACAATTGCTACGCAGTAATAAAATGCAAAATAAGAAGAAAAACAAAACGCATTTCATACAATCAGTGAGCTCAACGTGGCGTGACGAAATAATACATAACTTC
>NW_016157585.1:222087-233245 GCF_001687245.7 Rhagoletis zephyria | reverse complement strand
AAATTTGCAAGATGTAGTCGAAAAAATTAGAGTTTCTGCTGAAAAAGCAACCAAAACACACTGCACATGTTCGCAAAGACTGGAACAAAAGCAGAAATTTGCTAATTTGAAATGACCTCCACAATCCGAGGACATGAATCTCATCGAGAATTTGCGAAATCAACTAAAAGCGCATCTTACTAAGTATCCAAATCCGTCCTATGGAGTACGTGAGCTGTGAAAGCAAACCAAGGATATATGGGAGGCTATACCTCCAGAATTTTTACAGACATGCACATTAGGTATGCCAAATTGCAACCAGAAACTAAATAAAGCAAAACCATAACGAACATTGTGTTAATAATTCTTTTTTTTTGTGAAAATTGTCAAAAAGTTATTAAAAATACATGAGTGCAAAACTGTAACATATGCCTTAATTTACATTTTTGTCTGCTGGTTTCTTTAATGTTGTTGAATTGACTTCAAATCCTTATGACAGAGGAAGCAAAGATGTACCAATAAAAATACAGAACAACAGTATGAATGTCGTCAGGACTTGGAAAGATAGCGACAGCTGAAAGAAAAGGTGTTACTCCATGCTACAGTTTTGCTCGTCACTGTACATATTTACATTATTCTATCTACGCTAAATAAAAAATAATAATAATAAAACTGGTTGTTGGCCGGCCTTATAGTACATAAGTATTATACATAAATACAAATAGTGGTATTCACCAAATTAAGCAAGTGGCCTGGCATTCTGGCAAAAGAGCAGATGAGCTCAAGCAATGACTGCGCTGACAACTGTCGTTGCTTGAGCTGATCTGATTTAGTTGGAAGATAACAATTATAAAAATTATAATTTTTTTTAAATTTGATTATTTAATATACATATGTGTATAAATAAAATATAATATCCAATAAATGAGAAATCGCATGTCTAGATGCACATGCAAGTGTGTTAAGGTCATTTTCGTGCTAGTCAAAACAACCGCCAATCTGGCCAATCTGGTTCCGAAGTCAACACGTGATGTCTGATGGTTCATGAAACTTTTTGAGCTCGAAATTGTGGAGCAACCTTCAAAGAGATTCGAGTTTATATACAACAGGAGAAAGTCAGAAATCAATAGAAGACGAGTTTCTTGCATACAGCCCATTTGAGCTTTTCAATAAAAAAAAAAAAACATACTACGTAAATTCTTGGTATTTTTTTAAAAACACTGAATAAGGTTGTAGTGATAACGTTGGAAATTCGTTTAAATATTAGAAAAAAAGTTTAGGGTTAGAGTCGGCCCCACATTTAGTAGCGTCCCCGGATGATAATACAAGTGTATATTGTTAAATGAAAACCAAAACTAACTAATAAAAGAATACCTACATATAAAGTAATAGGTGTCTATAGTTAATTTTTTTTTTTTGAAACCAGATAAAGTTGGCTATTGTAGAAGACGACTACCAAATTCCTCACGGGCTATACTTGTATATACATACATATCGAGCCCTAACCGCCAAAATAACGTAAGTGACAGTTATTTCTCAAAATTTTCTTTTTGATACAGAAATCCATCTACATACTATACGAATATTTCTGCATCTAAAAGGAAATTTTGAAAAAATCTCGCTTAAGTTATCTTTGCGGTTATGGCTCGATATTTAAAAAATTACTCATATACAGTCTTATTTATAATATACTTAAATGCGAAAATGTCGGCTGAAAATCGAAAAAGTTACAGTTTTTGAAATCCGCACATGCTACGATTTCAAACTTTGCATATTCTGACTGGTAACGTCCCCCAAATTAATCTAATTGGAAATTCCATCGTTCCAGACCGACTCGGTTGGATTTCGTTCAAGGACACCGTGGCTCTTTTGCCAGACTGCCAGGCCACTTGCTCACTTTTGTGAATACCATATGTACATATGTATGATTTGGCGCTCAAAACTGAGTGAATGCTGATTTGTTTTACATAAATATTTATACGATTTTTCGACTTACATTTTTTTTGTTATGTTATATAAAACTATTCTTCATGCTACAAAAGTATTGGCACACAGAGAATTTTTCGCAATGCATGCAAAGTTTTTTATTTTAATTTATTTTCGCTAATTTTTTATGAAAATGTAGTACAACAAAAAACATAAAAATAAAATCTCTAAACTTTGTGCAAAACTCGGAAAAATTAAATAAATTTGCGTACTAAATTCCCAATTTCAAATCAAATTTTCTAGAAAAATTCTGCGTATGCAATTTTATAGCCCATTCCATTTTTGTATAACAAAGTGCAAGTTTGAGTTTATGTAAGTCTTTTTAAACTTCTTTGTTTTGATAGCCATATTGTTATATTTAATTTATCTTACCAATGTACCTAAACTGCAATTTTCAAACAGATGGAAACTCTCGTATTTTTTGTTTTCTTCTATATTTTAAGTTAGAGCTCAAGCAATACATTGGTGAAAACTGCATTCGATTATATGAATTAGTTTTCGAGTGATGCGCGTACAAACATACAGATAGACAGACGAGAATCTAAAAAAAAAAATGTTTATTTGGCTTCTCTTGCTCTAATACCGTTAGTAACAAAATTTAAAAAAATCAACGCCAGTTTTGAAACTTTGCACTTATATGTAAAAACACCGCAAAAGTGGTATCAAAAAAAAAATTCTCAAAAATCAACGTGATGGTTTAGCCGGTTGAATCTTGCACTTCATTATACTAAAATTGCATCGGCTACATTTTGATGTAAATATTTTGAATTTTTGTGAACTTTATATAAAGTATGGAACTTTGATTTATATGCGCAGTGGCCATAAAATTAAAAATATTTCCCTTCAGAAATCTTCAAAAATTTTATTATTAAAATACACCTATGAACGTAAAAAAAATTTTAATTAGTCAAAACTACTCAAAATGCCGTGTTTCTATTATATTGCCGATAGGTGTGGATATACATACATACATATTTCATTTCATTATATTTCTTTATTAAGTCTATGTTTACAAACCTTACAGACTAGAGGTACAACATCAACTTAAAGATAAAGCTTACAAACTAAACTACATCATTAGAGATAATTGATTAATGTACATATAACTAGAGCGGCAAAAAGCAAAAAAAAATAGCGATCCCACTGTGACTGGTTCTACGATACAAGATCGACCTATGAAAACCTGGCCAACGACCTTCACTTCAGCAAACATCAAATGTTGTTACAACAACGAACCTACAAAGTCACGTTTTAATTTGTTGTTGTGTATATGTAACGATATATGTAAACCCGGTTCTTGACGAAAAATAATGTGACTATTTAAGTGAAGCGGAGTATAGAGACTAGTATATCATCTTATGCAGAGAGATACGTCCAAAATATTTTAAATGTTTTAATATGAAACTGTTGATAAGGACTGCCCGGCTGCCCGACTGTAAATCACATGGTTCAATTTTTTAAATATTTTTGAATATGTGAAATGAAGGTAATACATACATACATAAATATGTATATCAAATGGAAACTGCGTCGCTTTTGTTAAGGGAGTGATACTGGAGTGCCAAATTTTTGTTTATTTGTTAAGAAATCTCCTAAAATAGGTTTAGATCATATGATTTGCTGACCAAAAATTAATAAAGTTACGAAACTATTATTAAACTATGCTACGATATGGCATCTTAGACAAAGCTAACAACGGAAAAATTCCAGAAAACCTGGCCTTTGAATGTGTGCAGCTATGTAAATAGGAAACTTAAAATTCTTTTGGATGAACGCATTAGAAACAAAGACCTAAGAAATATCTCGTTAAATGGCAAACCTGCCTTCAAAAGCTAAAAGCTGCTTGCCGACTTAACAAAATAACAAAGACAAAATTCAAATGCTGCATACATACATACGTTCCACCAAAAGTTTGTAGGTGCTGACATGAGAATGACAACTAGCACAATTGAACAGCTATTCCAGCAATTCAACATCACTTGACAACGCCTTCTCACACCCGAAACCCTCAACGCGTGCGCGAGTGCAATTCACTTTTTTATTTGTTGTCGGCATGTTTTGCCAAGGTCAAAACTATAAATAAATATAATTTACGTGAACTCGTCCAACTCGACTCGCTACTACTAACAGCTGTGTGAGGAAAACAACAACGATAATAAAAATTATAAACAATAGTCAAGACATTTGTAAAAAATTTGTTAAGGTCACACCCGGGCAATCAATAGGGATGAGTACTGTGAATTTAATGGAGTAAAACACATCCGACGTAAACAATAATTAACGATGCTAAATTGGTAGAACTCCACAACTTTTCGAAAATTTTATTCAATGTCAGCAAGGATATTAATAAATTCATGTGTACATATGTATTTACACATCGGGTCTAAATGTAAATTCAAATTTGATGCATCTAAAATAATTTTTAGCCTTGTATTAAGTTAACTTTTTATTAAGAAGAAAGTTTTAGGAACTATCATATTGTCATCATTAACAAGCACCGTATTCAACTCGATATATGTATGTATATATAACGGCAAGTGAATTCATTTAATTTTTAACCGACTTTCAAAATAGGAGGAGGTTATCAGTTCGTCGGAATATTTTTTTTTTATATGTATGTTACCGCATAACTTTGGACCACATCAACCGATTTCGATAATTCTTATTGCATTAGAAAGGTAGTGTCTCAGAGGTGGTCCCATACTAATCCGGTTTAGATCCGATCATTGGATCATGATATATATATATATATATATATATATATACGAGAATTGAAGTCGGTTTTGTTTTTTGCTTAAAAATTACTTGTTATACGCATGGGTTACATATCTACAAATTCGCACAGCAGAGCAATAATCTTGAAAGATTTACGCTTGCTTGTCCATGTGTAGTACGTATGTATGTATGTTTGTCTGTCATACAGCAATCTGCTTATGAAAACACATAACCACGCAGGTAAATGAACCTTCGACAGCGCAATATTACACTGCCCCAAATTAAGAGGGGGCGGGACAGTTGGGGTCGATTAACGGAGAATTGTAAGCCCAGCTAAGCTGATGAACTGAAAGCTTATAGACCCCGTGTTAGGGGCGGCAACATTTTCGGTCAGCGTTTGGTATACAAATATAAATGCAATATATACATACAGATACAGATAATAAATCAAGTGTGCGACATGGGCAATACGTATGCATATTCTATGTTAATGAATCGATAACATTTGGTCATCTGGTGGCAAGGGCTTTTTGTCGTCAAGAATTCAAAAAGAAAATTACACAACCAAGGATCAGATAACTTTCACAATATTTTCGCATGATTTCATACCGTGTAACTGTCTCTTTTTCAGCTGTTGGCCGGCAATAGTCATCGTAATGCCATCGTAAATTCGTCATCGATGACTACACAGCACATAAAACGGCTAACTGGTAAGTTGAGCAGCAAAAAATAAACTCGAGAATTGTATGGAGAAATATTGCCAAATTCAATGCAAAATAACATTTTTTTTATTTTTTATTCTGAATCGAACTAAAACATATTTGCGCGTAATTTGGTAATTTTAAATAAAAACGCTGCAGCCCGAAGTCCGAAAAATGCGAAGGTTGCGGTTAAAACCACTTCAATCAAAGCCGCAGAATTTACGAGTATTTTTTAATGCTTAAAACGTGGTCAATATGCATTTTTTAGGAAGCTTGAAAACTTTTTGCAAAATGTAAATTATAGAGAAAAAACGAATGAATATGAAAAAATCTTTTATAGCGTATTAGTACTGTCAAATCTGGAAAATTTGGTGTTTTCAAGCATGGTGAGGCTAGTCGCAAGGAAAGTAAATTTAGATTTGGGGGACTCAGATGTTGTGGAATCGCAATCCTCTTTTAGTCGATAATTTTTAAACGATATTTTTTGGTATAGTGTACCAAAACCCTAGTATCGTATCGAATATTCAGCGCTTTATGGACGACACCCCTAAGCGAAGTGAAATTTTTGGGGCATTCAGTGTCAGCAAGTGGTATTAAGCCACTGCCAATCCGCATGGAAACATTAATCGCACGAGCAAAGCCTTAACTGGCGCACGAGCTAAGAAGTTTTTAATTAGGCGCTGTTGTTGTTGTAGCAGCATACAAATTCCCCAAAGACTTTTTGGGGAGTGTTGCTGGAGTGACAGTCCTTGGCCAGATATAAATCTGGGTCGTTCCGGTTACGTAGACCCGACTGTCGTGGGAACGTGTTGTAGCAGCATACAAATTCCCCAAAGACTTTTTGGGGAGTGTTAATTTTTGTCGGCGTTTTCTGCCACGTGGGGCCGAAATTGAGACACCCCTACAAAAGATATTGGGGCCTTGTAAAAAGCGAGACAAATCTTCGTTAAATTGAATTTGCATCGCCAAGATCTGTTTTTAAATCCGCCATAGACGATTTGTATCGTTAATTTAATTGCTATTTAATGGGAGTTTTTATCTACGTATGTTTACATTAGTTTTTAAAAAATTCTATATGTACCTTTAGCCTATAAAATATACCATGTCATAGACTGAATAAATCGAAATTGAAATTGAAGTTGGGCGCCTGAAGCTTCTGCGACTTTTAAAAATAAAAAATAAACTGCTAGCGAATGCGGCTTTGCTAGCTTTTCCAATTAAAGATGCAGAGCTGGCACTCATGACTGACGCGTCGGATAAGGCGATAGGAGCGGTGCTCCAGCAACGAGTGCAAGATGGTTGGCAGCCGCTGGAATTTTACTCAAGAAAATTCAGCAAAAAGAAAGCAGCGATATATTTAGTACTTATAATCGCCAATTATTGACGATCTACTCGGCTGAGAAATATTTCCGCTATTTTTTGGAAGGAACACAGTTTCCGATTGTACTGACCATAACCATTTGAGCAAAAGTGTGAAAGGTTTCCCCTCGGCAAACAAAACAACTGGATTTTATCAGCCAATTTACGGTTAAAATAGAGCAGATATGTTATCATGCATGGAAAATATTGATACCTCCTCAATTAACTGTAAGGTTATGTTTGATGCCTTTCATTGGCTTAATCACCAAGGAGTTAAAACTTCCATCAAGCTCATCGCAAGCTAGTTCATGTGGAAGAGCATGAAATCCGATAAATGAGCATAAATGAAAAATTTTGCCAGCAATGTTAGCGGTGTAAAAATACGCGCCATACACGTATCCAACTTCAGACATTTTCAATATCGGTTAAACGGCTCCAGCATATAAACATAGATTTAATAGGTGCATTTCCACCATCAAATGGCTACACCTATTGTGGGTGGAAGCTATTCCCCTACCCAATATTACAGCGGAAACGGTTGCTAAAACTTTGTTTAGCAGTTGAAATGCAGATTCGGGGTTCCTAAATACATAACCACCGACCAAGGACGACAATTTGAAAGCGATTTGTTTAATGAGATGGCTCGGCTTCTCGGTATTAGACAGAGAGATGGCATGCTGGCTCTTGATGTTACCCCTCATCTACCACCTAAATGTGCCAAGCCGGCTCCTAAGCGCAAAAGGTTCCTGGAAGCCACTTTGCCCATCTCTGACATAGAGCAATGTTGCCAATTGCGGCTCTTTGCATAGCAAAGTGCGGCTCTTTTTAACCGACTTCCAAAAAAAAGAAGGAGGTTATCAGTTCGTTTTGCATCGGAAAGGTAGTGTCTCAGAGGTGGTCCCATACTAATCTGATTAAGATCCGATCAGTGGATCATGAGATATATATATATATATTTTTTTTTATATATGAGAGTGGAAATCGGGTTTTTTTGCTAAAAATTACTTGTTGACTTAATATTCTTTACCGATATGATAGAACATTTGCAAAACTTGAATTTGTCTCTACATGGAGAGAATAAAAATGCTTTTGATTTGTCGCAAAATATTTTAAGAAATGAAGCTAAACTGTGTCTTTTTATGCATGATTTAAAAAAAGAGATATTTCATCATCCAAGGCTAGATAAAATTATTGCACATGTAAAATTAATAAAATGATAAATTGGCCCCCTATGTCGCAAAACTACATAATTAAAAAAAAAAAAATTTAAACAAAGATTTGCCGATTTGAAATTATTTAAATGTACGTTTGCATACTTCATAAACCCTTTTTTTATGAAACATAATTGGGGATGAATTTACAATATCCGAAATACTCATTTTTAGAAAAGGGAAGAACACTTAGTTGAAGTTTTTGGAATTAAAAGAAGATAAGGCACTGGAAATGCGACATGAAGCTTTGCCATTGCTTGAATTCCAGAAACAAGTACCAGATTTAAAATATCCGCGTTTGAAAACAGCAGCGTGCCGTATATTTTAAATTTTTAGTGCAACGTATAACTGTGAGTCTTTGTACTCTACAATGAAATTCGTAAAATCAATATACCGTTCACAATTGACTAACCATCATTTAACAGAATTGTTACGAACGGCTTTAAAAGCAAAAACAGATGGCAGCGTTGATCCGGATGAACGCGGGAATTAACTGCAGTTGATCTGGATTTGGTCCGAGTTAATCCGAATCAACGCTGCCGTAAAACCAGATTTCGAAAATTTGGCCAAAGGGATCTTTTGAATTTTCTTTAATATCTATCTTACGTACATTAGAATAATACAGGGCTGCCAGACGTTTAAGAGCCTAAAATCCGTACACGGCCAAAAAGTGGTGGGTGAGAAATCCATACAAAATCCGTACGCTAAAATTTGTAAATTTGTTTGGCGAACAAAAAAAAAAATTGTTTGTACCTAAGTGACCACAGGAATCGTACTTTTAATAACAGCAAATAAAGCAACACATATTTCCTTTATTCCTATTTATTGATTGCTTCACAGACAGCCTTATTATTTTTCTGACTAGAACTTTTTAATAAAAAAGAACACCTAAAAAAATCCGTACACAAATCCGTAAATCTTGACGAAAAGCTAAAATTGCGTACGTTGAATCCGACAACCATTTTCACCGCTGAAAATAAGTACATCTGGCAGGGCTGCCACTCATATCACGTGTTGCGTTTTTGTATTCACGTTGCTGATTTCATTTATCTAATTTCATCTCTTCATAAAATTATCAAGATTCGTCTATGCATCCGCCGGTGAGTCCTTGGAAATATTCTTTGTGCGAAATCTTTTTTACTAAATAATTTCACCATTTTGAAGTGTTTTTGCCTCAAGACATAGAGCTGTACGGCATTAACTGTCACTTTTAATTGGTTAGTACATTGGCTTCTTTTATTAAGATTTTTGTATGCATGTGGCGGTGAGTCCTTGAAGTATTATTTGTGAAAAATCTTTTTTACTAATTTCCCCTTTTTAACATATTTTTTTGAATAAAAATATCAGTTTGTGCGGCATTAACATAGTGTTTTAAAACCGTAGTTAGACCTTTCATCTATAACGATATAGACACTTCTCAATCTGGGTGGTCTTCCGTATCTAAGTTCCTGGTTGATTCTCTTTGTGTGAACTATTCCGTGGATTTAGTACAGGGGTGCTCATCCAGTAGATCAATTGGCTCAGTTGGCTCACAACAACATCATTGTGGCTTACTTTGGGCCCTGTCACACGGTCAGTATTTATTGACGTGATCCAAGTATCGCGATATTTATTGACGGTGTAGCATGCAATATTGATGGATCGTGATCCATATCGCAAAATTTCTAAAAATTTTGAAATCTGGATCGCGGATCGCAATACGGTCAATAAATATTGAACGTTTGGCATTTTCAAAACGCGATCCATATATTTTGTCAGTATATCTTGTACTCTCATAATGCGAACATCGAAAAAGTATTCGCATTGCTTTCGCTTTTAAAAGAAGATCACGCACTCTTGGCAAACCTTGCAGATATCTCAGGAGGAAATAAGAGCTTGTAGCACCAAAGGAGATTAATACATATATCATATGTTATATCAGCGTTATTATTCTTCGCCGATGAGTTAGGAAGGTTCTGTCCGTCAGTCCTTTCAACCTAAGCTAATAATAGCCGTCATCGATTCACCACTTCTCTGCTCGCTATATTGGAGTTCCAGTCGCTTAACGAAAAATTTTGCAAGTGAATGCTACAACAAAGTTAGCTAGCAAGAATGGACGATGACGAGTTTGGTTGAACCTCAGTGAGTTCATTTTGAGTTCAACGCAAAAGTTCTTATCAGGCGTCGCGGCCAGGCATTTGCTAGTAACAGTATAAATAACAAACTCTTGGTTCGTTTTAAAACTGCATTGAAGCATAGTACATTGTACATTAAACAGACATTTAAAATTGAATTTTACACTTGTAATGTAGCAACATGGTCGAGCCAGGCGAGGCGGCATGCAGGCATGCTTGCATCCCAAGCTAGCTCGTCGTCGGGGTGGGTCATTTCCGCCTGCCTGCCTCGTCGTATTCGATCTTCCTTTGGTGTAGACTCTTCCTAATAATGCTCCTATCTTCTTCGCTTTTTTCCTGTTCTTTATCATGCTTTTCACTGGTAATTGTGTTTCTACTAAGGACCCTGACTACTTGTTTTCCGGGTTCTCCTCCATCTGGCGTGAGTCCCCGGATATCTCGGCCAGTTTTAAGTTTCCCTGCACTGGTTTAAACACACAATAAGACGTATCACCTCCACAAGAAAAACAAATCATATTATGAAAGGACGAATTACACTTACTATCTTTTTGGGCTTCGGTGGGATTTTTGGAAAAATGGTCAACGGGCATACCACAGGTAAAACATAACATGAGGTGGAAAGGGGACGGACAAAATGAACCTACGGAGGACGAAGACACATTAGGACGACTAGACGGGGACACATTAGGTTGAACACTCACATACTGCTGTGGCTTTTTACGTTGCATTCTACCTATTTCTTCTACTCTCCTATCTTCTGTCTTCTCTAAACATGGAGGCTCCGTAAAATCTATCTCATTAACCTGTTTTGGTCTATTCCTGTTATCGTGCATCACCTTTTCAGCCCTCTTACACTCTCTTTTGAGATCCGCTAGCGTCTCCATTTTTGAGGCGAAAGTTAGATTCGCGAGGTACGGCTTAATCCCCTAATAATGCCTACCAACTCCTTCTCTGGTATTTTTTTTTCTAAGGCGGAATGTCAGACTGTGAACATCTCCGTAGAAATCCTCGAAAGACTCCTGAACCTGTTGCTTCCTTTCCATGATTTCCCTAATTATCTCATAGTCTGATTCAGCTGTCTTGAAGTGGTTTA
>NW_016157585.1:215941-221996 GCF_001687245.7 Rhagoletis zephyria | reverse complement strand
GAATGTCAGACTGTGAACATCTCCGTAGAAATCCTCGAAAGACTCCTGAACCTGTTGCTTCCTTTCCATGATTTCCCTAATTATCTCATAGTCTGATTCAGCCGTCTTGAAGTGGTTTACCAGTTCAGACTTAAGTTCAAAATAGCCGAAGCTCGGGTCATCTGCATTGTCTTCAAGAATCTGCCAATACCACTTCAAGGCATTACCGGTAACCAGACAATGAAAACAAGTGAACAATTGGTAGTGCGAAATACCGTATTGTTCACGCAACTTTTCGATTCGAAAAATGAAACTTTCGACTGTAATTCCCTTGGCAGATCCGTCAAACTTGACATGCCACTTATCTAGGTCAATTTTCTTAAGATTTCTGGACTCATTAAGCGCACTCGAACTACTTTGTCCACTAGCTCTGCCCTCATCTCGGCTCCGTTATACGTCTATTGGCCTCTCGCTTCGATTTTCTGGTGTTGACGCCATGCCTGCTCTGGTTGGTTGTGCGTGTGTCGAAGCTTCCACACCAGCTAAACGTTCGTTTATGTTCGACATGTTGCCTCGCATGTGGTGGACCTCAGTCATACATTGAGCTAACATATCACTGTTTTGCGCCATCATAGCCATCATTCGGCTCAGCTGCTCAGTATTGACTTCAGACGACCTAGGTCCTCCACCTGCGGACTTCGAACTACCCGCGGCAGCGTCACTAGGTGGCATATTCAGCTCGTCCTGCTCTGACATTTCTAAAATCTCGTCTAGTTTTCGAGAGAAACTAAGGGTATTGTTTGACGTGTTAATGGCTACCTCGTTAGTTATTCTGACCGAAGAAAGCGAATTTTCCTCGTGTCTTAATGTTGCAAACACCCTAGCCGTGCACCTGTTAAAATAATCGGTGGGCACGAAGTCCACCGGATATGAAATGCCTGTGTCTATTTGGGTGAAGAGAGACGCAACGACCTGGTTCTCTAAAGCTCTCGCTACGCTTCGTGTGACTCTACGGTTCGAGTTCAGCAGTCTTAATCCTCCTGGCACTATTTCTTCACTCTCACGCTCGTCCATTCACTCAAATAACCCTAGCTATCAAACCAATTCAGTTTCTTCCACGAAATACTCGAATCGGTGACGCAAACACAATATCACCAAAAACTCGATAAAAAAACTTCAAGGGTTTCAAAAAAAACTTCAAACTTCAAAAAAGTAATCTTAACAATNGACTCGAATCGGTGTCGCAAACACAATAACACCAAAAACTCGATAAAAAAACTTCAAGGGTTTAAAAAAAAAACTTCAAACTTCAAAAAAGTAATCTTAACAATATAAAGGGATTGCAAAAAAAAACTAAAATTCAACTCAACTTCGATGTGGGATTTGTATGCAAATGTAGTATATAAAAATGCGAAAAAGAAATGTATTTCAGGTAAAAATGATAAATGTAAAATATAAAAATAATATTGAAAATTGAAAAGTAATAAAATAATATTAAGGATAGATGACTAAAATTATAAATAAAAATATATAACTTTAAGTGTTTAACTAAAGTAGGAAATATTAAAAATTCAAATAAATTCAGGCTTTGTTCGTTTTTTTGGGCCGAAACTTTCGAATTATTTATTTTTATTTTTGTATTTAAAAATTTTTATAAAATCTCTTCCTTTTTTTTTGTGTTAGATAGGTGTATATATATCTATATAGTTTTGCTTTGGTGTGTGTTGGTGTTGCCTTGGCGAGGTCATTGTGGGAGTGTTGGTCCGTGTGTCCACTGTCCAAAAGTCAAACTCAACTAATCCCCCTCTTTATGTTAACAAGTGTGGCACTTCAACGATTGAAGTTCTGGCTCCAAGCGCGGCTGCCACATTTTCCACCAAAACCCCTATTTTAAACTACCCCCTGAGCGAAACTTCCATAAGCCTCACGTATATGCGGTGCTGGACCGCACACACGGCAGCTTGAATGGTATATCTCACAAANGCGGTGCTGGACCGCACACACGGCAGCTTGAAGGGTATATCTCACAAAAACAAAAAAAAATAAAAATAAATAAATATCAACTGGCCATTGTCTCATCTTCAGTTCCCACTCATAAGAACGCTAGGTCCTTAAGAGGCACCCTGAAGATGAGGCGGGCACTCCCCCCTATTTGCCAATCGGGCACAAATCGCCTACGGTGACCGAAAACAATGATACCTCCTTGACCCTAACACGCCCGGCTAGCTCAGTCGGTAGAGCATTGTAATGTAGCAACATGGTCGAGCCAGGCGAGGCGGCATGCAGGCATGCTTGCAGCCCGGCTAGCTCAGTCGGTAGAGCATGAGACTCTTAATCTCAGGGTCGTGGGTTCGAGCCCCACGTTGGGCGCCATTGCTAATGTAGTTGACAGCAAGGCAGGCGGAAATGACCCACCCCGACGACGAGCTAGCTTGGAATGCAAGCATGCCTGCATGCCGCCTCGCTCGAGCCTACATTACACACTTTTACAGCGTTTCTATTATATGTATGCTTATGGATTACATTTAATATCCCACCACGAAGCCTTTGGAATCATGATATTTTTTCTTTGGACTTTGTCAGATATAATTATGCTAAACGAATTTAATTCGCCCTCAAGCTTTTTCGCTATCGCTTTTTCTTCAACTAAATTTAATTTCAACTACTTTTAAATAGTATGTTGAATTAGTTATTAATCATATTTTATCTTTATGCTAAATACTTTGTATGAAATATTTATTTTCTTGTTTCTGTTGTTTTATTTTTAGTAGATTAAACTGGAATAATGAGCTTCATATGAAAATGTATTTTGATCAATAAGTTATAAATATTCATGATAAATATCTACTTTTTCAAAAGATTATTTGTTAAAATTCAAGCTGCTTATTAATTACAAGTATTTATGGATTTTTAAGATGGAATCGCTGGTTCAAATCCCAGTGAACTTGAAACTTCTAAACTTTATTTTTAAGCCTTGTTTTGTAATTTTCAGTGCCTAATTTATTAATATATTCGGTCTGAAATATACACTTTTTTGTGAATTTCGGAGTGAGTTCTACGCAAAATACTAATGGATGCCGCAGACGGAGTTATATGCACAAGAAATCGACTGTTAAGTGCAAGATCACCTATCTCGGCAGCCAATTCAAAAACGTCCAATCTTAAAAAAACATTTCAAAAACGTCGTACTTCGGAATTTGATTGAAGAACACCCTATCTCAGAATGCGGTTCAAAAACGCCCTATCTCAGCTGCCGATTCAAAAACGCCATATATCAGCACATTTTGAAGTGAACCGAATTCTGAGATAGGTTGTTCTTCAATCAAATTCTGAAATAGTGTTTTTCAATAAAATTATAAAATAGGGGGTTCTTGAAAAATTGTTTGATATAGGGCGTTTTTGGACTGGCTGCTGAGATAGATCGATGGGTCCACTCAGCAGTCGAAATGTTGTACACCTTTGACAACACAGACATGAGAATTATACGCAGTAAGGGTTATAACCCCTAAGCGCGGCCAAAGGCCGCCTACACAAAAAGAATTTCTGGGCTAAAATACTGTGGTCAGCGTAGCCGGAGTTGGACTGATGAGGGTAATTTTTTCTAAGCGCCGCCGAAGGCCGCCAAATCCGAAAGGTATTCTACACAAAAACACTGTTTAACAAGTTTATATTTCAAATGTCAAATTGCAAATTTTAGACCATTTTCCCAATGGTTCTCGAGGAGTCTGTAGACGTTTCTAGGGGCCCTGTGTGTTTTTTTACAAAGTTTGAACTGTGCTCTGTTTAGTCGGTTGGATATCAAGAGCTCAGAACCGTTTTAAAGAGTTCAGTTAATACCTACATATGTACATATTTCACAAATGTATTAAATATCAGCGTTTGGGTACTTACGACGAATATCTTTTTTTAGATTTTATCGATGTAAATCTGGTAATAGAAGAGAATTTGTATAGATGTATCGAAAAAATGGAATAATGCATGAACATACAAACATTCAAGTTGAAGGCTTCAACCAATTTTGTAATCCACCTGTAATTAGGGGTAGTTAGCTTTCCTGCAAAGAAATGAAGAAATTCAAATAAATATTTAATGCAATACAAAGACTGCCGAAACAAGAAAGGGTGATCGTCACTATTCTATAACTGTTGCGGAAGTCCCTTTGGTATAAATATATTTTTGACCAAGAAACATATGGCATCCAATGAAGGTCCTTTCATAACCCAATATCTTTCAAAACTTTATTTTCACATTCGATTAAGCTTTCAAACAAAATATGAAAGGTGAGATGGTTTAAGTTTTATCAAGTGAATTGCAAGTGCATCGGATTATAGCTGATCTACAAGCGCAACAAATAACATATTCGAACACTAATAAAAAAAAAAATCGTTCCACCATTTCATGCAGCAACTTCAATAAATGAATGATAAGCTAAGCGGTTGAATAGGAAAAAAGAAACTTACACTAGTTGGGAGTTTTTAGCGATGCACTATTTTTATTTTTATTTTAGGTTGCTCTGATAGGTTTTATTGTTCTCTATAAATATTTTAATAAATAACTATTTTCACAGAAAAACAGCAGCAGCCAATTATTCACCACTTTTGAACGCAGGGTTGTTTCTAGGGATGCCGAAAAACATCGATGCATCGAAAATATCGATGTCGCGTCGACGAACATCGATGTTTGAAGCCATGACTATCGATGTTGCTCGATACATCGATGTTTTTTTAAATTCCTAGTTTGGCGTCGCTTCGACAGCTGACTGTGGGCTCTGTCACACGATATTTGGATCGCGCACGAATGCTACATGTTCAATATTTATCAGTATTTGCATAATTTTTGAGCTGAAAGCTTATTATGACGCAAGAAATTATTTTTATTTTGTACGTATAATTTACAGAGAATGCATTCCACAATTATTTTAAAATTTCCAATGTTAATTAAAATTTGTTTTGAAAGATTTTAAGCCGCGAGAGCGAAGGAAAAGGCGATGTTCGCATTATGAGAGTAAAAGATGTACTGACGAAATGTATGGATCGCGTTTTGAAAATGCCAAACGTTCAATATTTATTGACGGTATTGCGATCCGCGATCCAGATTTCAAAATTATTAGAAGTTTTGCGATATGGATCACGATCCATCAATATTGCATGCTACACCGTCAATAAATATCGCGATACTTGGATCACGTCAATAAATACTGACCGTGTGACAGGGCCCTATCAATACATGCATTTATATGAAGGTCTTGACATAACCAAAGTTGGGCAACGTCAACACCAACACAACGCGCAAAGATGGCCAACTCTCAACTTTTCAACTCTGACTTAATTTTCCTTCTTTATCAAATGCGGGCAAGAAATATTGTTTGTAATGCAACTGTTGATAATAAATTTTGATTTATCTGCCGCTGGTATGTTAATTTAGTTACCAAAAGTATTCGCTGCTAAGCTTTCATTGTAGCAAGCACGGGCGTTAAGTTCCGAACACATTGAACACGATGAGCTACGGGCCACAGCTTCCAATTTGTGATCTTCATTATCTAAACGCCTTGTCGATAACGCCATGATTTTTTTGAAAGTGGCAGCGACATTATGGATTTGTATGAGCTTGACATAAAAGAAGAGGAAGAACCTTATCTGTCCCCGGAAAAATAGATCTAGGCACAACTACAGCCGTCGCGTAGCCCGTTCGTCGCTTAAATAATTATCTACATAAGAGTACGTGTTAAAATAATTTCACAGCTGTGGTCTGTAGCTCGTCGTTTTCATTGTGTTCGGGCTATTACTCGCGCTTGTATCAAAGCATGATTCAATATGCGCGTTCCTTATCTCCCAGAAATAGTCAGAAAAAGTCCGAAGTAGTCAGATTTAGTCCAAAAAGCGTTCCTTAACTCGGAAATGACAGCAAAAATGAGAGAGCAACAGTCAGTGAGAGCGACTCTCATCAGTCCGAAGTAGTCAGATTTAGTCAGAAGAATTTTTTCTGGCAAAATCCTGAAAAGTGTCAAACTCAACTGAATTTAAATTAACGGAAATTAAAGAATACGCAAAAAGTGAGAATAATCTAAAAAGTAAAA
>NW_016157585.1:198485-215513 GCF_001687245.7 Rhagoletis zephyria | reverse complement strand
CCCCTTTCAACACCATCAACCAGAGAAATTGACAGGGAAATCAACAGAAGTAAAGCTTACAAATCAATTTAAATAATCAAATATTTAGCCAATATTATTACAATTATATACGTCTTATCTGTATTACTTTCTAGTTGATCGTTTTTGTGAAATGTTGGAGCATAATTTACGCTCAGTAGCACAGGAACCAGAGCAACTGATCGAGGGGCCGTTAGATTCAACTTCACCAAACAGCCCAGCCCGTGGAGCTGTCAATAGATCTCGTAAGCTAAAACAATAAAACATTCATACATATATAAATTCAAAAGGTCTAAGCTTTCATTGTATATATTTCAGCAGGTAATACTCGCCAGCGTGTTTCCGAACAAATTCTAAATCAGAATAGCTCTCCAACTCCAGACGTAGTTTTGGTTGATCTTAGTGATTCAATGAATATGCCTGCCCCAATAAGACCTCCGAATCAATTAAATATGAGTGACGATGTAATCATTGTAACGCCAAGTGAAGATGAAATCGTTGATCTTTGCACGCCTACAATCGTTCGAAAGATCTTTCATTGTAGAACCAACTTTAATGATAGGATGTTTCCAAATTCCGATGTGAATGTAATTGGTACTATAAATGGTGGCGGAACAGCCGAAATTCCGATTGCACAACCAACAAACGACGATAGACCTTCATGGCGACGCTCATTATCCTCGTATATGTCTAGGGAAAGGCCAAATGTTGCCAGTTCATCGCGTAATTCCGTTTCAACAGCAACTTCAAGAGCAAGTATTGGCAACGTTAAGAATCGGATCAACAACCAAAATAAGAATCGTGCAAATAGAGCGCCTGGTGCGCCTTCTAACGTTTCCGTCGCCACTGTAACGACCAACAACAGCACCAGCAGCAACAACAATAACAACAACAATAACAGCGGTCGTGCACCACTAATGTGTGCAGTATGCATGGAAAGCAGCATTAATAATCAACCTACCTCTACCAAATGCGGCCATGTATTCTGTGCTAATTGCATACGCCAAGCTTTACGGTTGACACGCAAATGCCCCATGTGCAACACAAAGCTCACGCCAAGCATGCTGTTTCGTATATATGTTTAAGTGAAGTCTGAAACTTGCGACAAAGATGAAAATGCACTTTTGCATTTAAGACAAAGCAGACTGGTTTTTGCAAAGTTCCGAATGTCTAATTAGCACCGTCTTACATGTTATCTGTTGCTCTGATTCTGTCAATAGAAATTTAATGTTTGAATGTATATCCATAAGTGATTCTATTTAGCAAGAACTTACTGAATTTTGTTTTACCTAAATTAAATTAGTCCACACATAAGTTGTTATTACGCTTATTGTAATTATAAGACGGATCATTATATGCTATGTTTTTTCCATTTTTTATATTTCAAACTTGCGCTTGCATTCACTTACATACATATTTATACTGGCTTTTGAAATTTAAGTGTCATACTTTGAGAGCAGGTTAACGGTCCTAATATTCTTTAATTAATTTTCTTCCAAACACTCTTTGTAAACAAGCTAAAACTCTTTGAATAGTCGAAATTATAGAAAACGAAAATGTAAAATTTCTGAACGACTTCTTTTCATGGTAAACAACTAATAGGTATCATTGCGGCCCTTTAAAAATTTTATTTTTTTTCTACTCGGCGGCATATTAGTTAACGTAAAAATTTCTAGTTCAAAACTATTATGAAGGTCAGCTTCAAGCGCCGAAGCAAATTCAAAGTCGTTCTTATTCATTACGAATCCACAATCAAACTTCTGGTGACAAGTTTTACGATATTAGAAATCTCAGCGTTAAGAAAATCGTGGCCCATGATAGAGCCAAAAAGAAAGATGTCACAAAAAATAGCTCTTGAGTAAGCATCTATTCAGAAGGTGATAAAAAATGCCTTAAATTATATTTTCATTTTCCAGTGCATATTCTGAAAATCCAGAATGGGCTGAACTCTTTCGCTTCGATGGGAAGACTGAAAACAATTCGTTAATTTATCATCCTCTATGTGCGTTGGATATTTATGGTACCACCATAAAGACCAATCTTGATACGAATTATGCCATAGTGAAAATAATCCTACTAATACTAGAAAAACGTTGAAATCGTTTTATTCCAATGCCTTATTTAAAGGTAAAGTATTGTGGGAGGTTGTGCGTGTACATATGTGCATATTTTTGTGTGTACATATTATGTATGTATGTGTGTATATTTAATTTTTCAGGATTTTCTTGAATGCGTTAAACATCAAGTACTCGAGGAATTGCATCTACGGATGGGTCATTAGCGTCGTTGAGGATCAAACTTTGCAAACGAATCGTTTGTCCGTAAAGCATATCTGCTGCCAATGCTCCCAGATCATCCTTTACTGCTGTTCTTAGACCGATGGCGTTGTAAATGTCTCAATCCGGGGTAACAAATCGGCGACGAAGTTCTCAGCTCCGCTGACATGTCTGATGTCGGTTGAAAATTGGCTTATAAAATTTAACTGCCGTGTCTGACGGGGTCGATGGCTGAGTGGAAGATCGACCTATCTCGGCAGCCAGTTCGAAAACGTTCTATCTCAAAAAACTTTTCAAGAACGTCCTATTTCAGAATTTAATTGAAAAACACCCTATAGCGCCGCCCCCAAAGCAAAGTCTAACGGGATATGCAATCCGTGCGGCATTGGCAAATTGCGTTTTTAGTTCTTCAAACGCCCTAGTTGTTTCGGTCGTCCAGTTAAGCTTGGTGTGGTCCTTTTTCTTACAAGGGCCCATACTTTTTTGCAGTGGCGCCTCGACAGCGGCGGCGTGTGGCAAAAACCTCCGGTAAAAATTTACCGCTCCCAAAAAACTGCGGAGCTCGTGCACTTCCTTCGGTTCCTTGCAATCGATAATGCCTTTAACTTTTCGTGGCAGAGGTCTTATGCCGTTTCGCGTCACCAAGTGGCCTAGAAACTCCACTTCAGGCTGCGCGATTTGGCATTTATCGCTGTTTATAACTATACCATATTCCCTATATCGCTGGAATAACTGCTCGAGATGCATTTCATGTTCCTTCGCTGACTTGGACGCCACCAGTACATCGTCCAAATACGGGAAAACAAACGGTAATCCCCTAACGGCCTCATCAATAAACCTCTGGAACGTAGTCCGAATGTCATAAATTTGAAATCAAACAATCCAAATGGGATTTGGTGATACGCCTTCTTGCAGTTCACTACAGAAAATATAACCTTTCCGTGCTACTCACAAGCGAAATCCTGGATGTGACGAACGGGATAGCTGTCTGCGATAGTCTTAGCATTTAAGAGTCTGTAATCCCCGCAGGGACGCCAGGAACCATTCGGCTTCTTAACCATATGTCAAGGACTGGCCCACTGTCCTTTCGACCTTTGACATATTCCGCCCTCCAGAAGGTATTCCAGAAGGTATTCCAGAAGGTATTCCTTCGCAATCTCTAGATTTTCGGGTGAGAGCCGTCTTAGCTTCTGCGCGATAGGTTCTCCTTCCGTTTCTATATAGTGCTGAGTTGATGTTGCCTGCTTCACTAGCTTCTTTGAGTCGTCCGTCAAGTCGGCGTAGCGCACCAACAGCCTGTGGAAATTATCTGCTCCCCTAAGTGAAACAGTATTTTGTGGCAGTTTGGCAGTCTGGCACACTGTATGCAATTTTGTCTTTTGATCTACGAGTTTGTTTTTAATGTCTACTAAAATGTCGAAATTATGCAAAAAATCATCCCCCATAATCGGCCCAACCAAACTTTCTATTTAAACCCAGATCCAATGTTAGGTATTTTCTTCCATACGTGTTAATTTGTGTATTGTTTTCTGCAATCAACTTCATCGGTGAAAGTACTCAGACATCTCACAGCCCAATAGGCGAGATCTCGAACTAGAAATGTGATCAAATTTAGCCAAACTAAATACATAACGTGTTACGTGATTAAAAACCACTTCAATTTTATGGGCAGATTGAGAATTAAGCTTGCTGTAAATACATTCAGGATAACAGATTATTGGCAAAGTCAGTTGTATTGCAAGTTTTCTCCTGATGTCGTCCGGCGTAGGTTCGTCACTTTAGACACAAGTTTAAGTCACCTATTATTAATATATAGGTTAGGTATGGCAGAAAAGGCAATGCGACGTTTAGAAATTTGTAACACATAGGAATTATCACTGTTAAGACAAAGCTAATTTTTTAACGCCCAAGATGATATAGAGGACAGATCACAGTTAAACCTAGAGCACAAGGAGACTAATTGGTCATGGGGTCCTGACAAGTAGAGCTGAATAACGTCTGCATATGCATGCATTTGCACGGACTTGCATGCACTAAAAATGTCATTTATAAATAAACTTACTAGTAGCGGTCCCAGTATTGAGCCTTGGGGCACACCAGAGGTATAAGACTAGAATATTCGGTACACAACCTTACACGCTGAGTCCTACCCTCTAGGTAGCTGCTCATCAGTCGTACAGCAGACTCCCCGAAACCAAAATTATTACGTAATTTGATGCAAAGTAGTCTATGATTCACCAAGATTTGTAGCATAATTAGCTTTACAAATTTTATTGGTATCCTATCTGCGCCGATCGCATTTGAACGTATCTTATAAATTCACCTTGCCACATCAAATTCTGACACCGCATTGAATTCAAATGACTGGCACAGCCAGAGAGGAAATTATGGGGTTGCAAGCAGGAGCACTAGGTGATACAGCACGATTGACAAATAGATCATTAAGCTCTTCAGGGTTAATTAAATAATCAGGACTGTCACTAACATGTACACGCAGGTTTTTTAGATTACGCCAGAAAACATTAACCTTTTACCAAAGAACTTGCACTTTTCACACTTAATAAGAGCAGTTCGTTCAGTTCTTCTTCCAAATAGAGTACGACTTGTTACGTTTTATTTATAATAATAGACCGAACAACTTTGTTGAACCAAGGGAACGACGGTGCTCGATTTAGAAGAGTGCGTACTGGGACATGAGCCCTAAATAAGCTTACAACATTTTCATGCAGAAAGCTCAACTTTTCATTTACAGAGCTTAGGCTCCAACAACCACTGCAATCAATGCGGGATAAGTCAGAAGATAGATACAAACTGTTGTAACTTTTTACCCTTAAGGATTACCATTTCTGAGATATAGCGATTCATAATATTGTGTTCACCATAATATGCACAATTTATACTGTATTTGTGCAGTAGTGTTTTTGGGGCGCTAGGCCTGCTCCACGACAAATTGTAGTCCCGTTTTAACTAAATGATTTGGCATGAAATAAAAATAGTACCATGTATTGTGGAACGATTTTCCGTCATCCCTTGTCAAATTTGGTTTGGAGACAAACCGGTTTCGACGTTGTGCCATCTTCAGTGTCCTACTCCTACCCTGTCGGAAACAAAAACAACCAAAAAGAAAAATAGTACCATTGGAAGTGATGAAAGCGGTATGAATTAAAAGTAATTAGACGGAACGACCCAGATTTATATCTGGCCAGGGACTATCACTCCAGCAACACTCCCCAAAATCTCTTTGGGGAATTTGTGTGCTGTTACAACAACAACAAAAGTAATTAGAGAAAACTATTCATCTAAATGATAATTACACTATGTAGTTTAAATCCGAATAAATTCCATTCAGGAAGTGTGATTGAATTATTCCACTTTTTATGCTGCTTCCAAAAACCATCCCTGTGGGTGGGAGTGTCATATTTTAGAAAAAGCTACCCCGAAAAGTGACAATGAAACTACACACATATTTTTAGCAGTAAAACGGATATTACAAATGGGTAATCAAAAAGAAATAGTTTTCTTAACACTTTTATACTAAATAGTCTTCATTTACTAATAAAATCAGATTCATATATCGAGTTCGTAGCTGAGAAAAAACTTCCGGCCGTGTTTCCAAAACCATTGGAGTCGTTTGATAGGAAACCAATCGTAAATGATTTGGGGCTAACGCAGACTGAGATTAAATCACTACAAAATGCTTGGAATATTATAAAGAAGAAGCAGCGGCAAGCTGGCGTCACCATATATATAAAGTGTATAAAGCTGTATTATGAGCTAACCCATACTAAACTTGATTATACATTACAGTCTCTTCTCCGGGAATGAACAACTCTACGAAATGTATCGTACTCGTAATGGCAAATTGCATACCGAATTTGCGGCACAGCATCAAAAAATAGTGTTGGGTGTATTTCAAAAGATCGTTGAGCAGTTGGAAAATACACGTTTTATTAAGACACTTCTTAAAGAAGTATCGGCTAAACATCTATCTGTACATGTGACGCACTACCATTGGCAGGTAAGGGGCTTGCTGACAAACGCTCTGTAGTGAAACAGATAGAAGTTATAGAACCTATTTCGGAAATCACCACAACTACCCAGCATACTTCCTCATGGCACTCACTGGGATTTGAACCAGTGAACTGCGTTGGACGCTGGACATACCGAGCTAACAATACAATAAAGACAGACACTCCAAACACGTCAGCAACATACATACCTCTAGCAGCTTACGTAACGCCATTATTGAGATTGCGAAAGATGACCCTACCACCTGCTCATACAAAACGGCGAAACGACATATTTAAACACTGACGAAACTTATATGTAATACCTAAGAAAACCCTAGTATAACCGATTTAATACTGTTTACAAATAGGAATAAAGTACCCCAATTTAGACTTCCATCTATAGGTGGTTAGACAATCCCCTATCATCCAATGCGAAATATTTGGTGGTCATTTTCGACACTAAATTAAACTGGAAACCTAACTTGGAGAAACGTAAAGTGAGGGTTTACATCGCTAACTATAACTTCGATAGTAGCTGGGGCTTAGCACTGAAAGTTGTGATTTGGATGTACACCGCTATAATAGGGCCTATGGCACCTTAGTATACTGACCAGCTTTACGTAACAAATGCAATGTCCGTAGACTAAATAGCGTACCTAAACTACATTACTTCCTAATGGAAGATTCCGGATCGGACCACAGATACATCGACTTTCAACTTGGCTACTTGCTCTGCGCCAATGCGAATCTTGAAAAAGAACAAATAACCAGACCACAATGCCACTTAGGATACGATCCACTCAGGCCATTGATGAGGCGGTGGTTAATTTAACCGCTGCCCTACGTGTCAGTTTAGATACGGCTTGCCCGTCTCGTCCACCCCTTAGCCGTACGCATGTTTCCTGGTGGAACAAGGAGCTTCATAAGTTGAGGGGTGAGTCGAGAAAACTTTTAAACCGAGCCCTCAAAACTAATTTTGAGTTGGACTGCACGTAAAGAGATTTTACGAGGCTAATTTGCTCTTTGAAGAATACAGCAGCGGGATGAAAACCTTGGTTTCAAACGTCTAGGCTGGTAAAAGTTCTGAAAAAGGACCAAACCACAAAGCAGGGTTCGCTCAAGAGGCCTGATGGCTCCTTAACGAAGACTAGGGTTGAGACTCGCTCTGTTCTTCTAAAGATTCAATTTCCTCGAATTCATGTGATGGTTACGCCTTCCTATCCATGGACTGGAGAAGTACAAGGTATAACTGGTTTGTTGCTAGAACTATGGCGAATAAAGATGACATACGATATGTTATTGAGTGTTTTGACAGTTTCAAATGGCACGGTCCGGGTGGCATCCTACTTACTGTACTTAAAGAAGGTGTTGGGCTTTTGTTGGCGACCTCGAAAAAGATTTTAATAGCGTCGCTTGTACTTGCTTACATACCACAACCTTGGAGGCTGGCTGATGTCCCCTTATACCTAAGGTTGGTAAGGATGACTTTACTAGCTCCAGAAACTATAGGCCTATTAGCATAACATGCATGCTAAAATGTCTGAAAAGATTAGTAGAGTAGCGCATTCGCAGGGAGGCGCTCTCATCAAATCCTCTGTCTTTGCATCAACATCCCTATCAGGCGGGGAGATCCTATCAGACGGCTTGGAAAAATCTGGTTGCCTGAACTAGCAATGCCATCAATAGGAAAGAATTCGCCTTGGGCAGTTTTGTAGACATATAGGGTGCTTTTTACAATGCCACCTTCGACACTTCTGCTCTACGGCATGGGGTACAGATTCTGCACTGGTAAATTTTATTCGTTTAATGCTAGCGCAGCGTGTCATCAGGATTCAGGCAGAAGGAGGTCATTATGTCACGTACGGAGTGAACAAGGGCTGCTCTCAGGATCGTGTGATTTCCCCTTTGCTCTGGTGCCTGGTATTGATTCTCTATGCGTCAGTGGTATGGTGGAGCAGACTCTCAATCAATAGCCTGAATAGTCTGCTTGCTAAACTTCAAAAAACTATTGCCGTGTGCTGTACGCGAGCTTCCTCTCCAACACCTAGCGTTGCACTGCTGCACTTACCGTCACTTTGACTATAAATAAACGGATGTTGGTATAACACTGAGTGATGTGAGGAGGAAATTGCTGGCGGCAGTACCTGTGTCTTTTCAATGCCACAGGATAGTAAGCCACCATTACGTTTGTTGCGCTTCTGCCTCACCTTTGCAAGAATGAGGTATGAGACATTTGGCCGCGATATGTTGAGAAACGAACACCTGAGGTTTTTGACATCAAAACAGTACAACCGACGGCATACAGTCTGAGTTTTGTTTTTTGCACGCGTTGTTGGTGCCTGGTTCCGACAAAAAAAAAGACTCACTTAGTCGGGCTGTAGAAAGCGAAGGACTCTGGCCAGAAAAATAACACCAAAGCTGTTAAGTAGGTCAAGGGTGGAAATATTTAGAATTATAGCGCCCATTAGCGGCTATTAGCTGGTAGGAAATCATGCTCTTAGAATAGGACTTCCTTACAACAATATATCCCGGTAAGTTGAGTTGGAGAAACCAGCCCATAGTCATATGCCAGATTTGGTTGATTACACTGTTCAGGATATTATGGAAATCGTCTTGGATTTGCATCTGTATAGCGGATACGATTGTGGGGCCCCATAGAAAGATTAGGCCTAATAAATTTCGTAGATCAATCTCAGGGTGAAAAGTATGAGTTCGGTCTTTTGTCCATCCATGGTCTGTTTGACGCGAAACTCGGTCGGTACACTCAAAAAAAAACTCCTCTTAATTGAAGGAAAACAGCAATCAAAATAAAGAAAAAATGGGAACGAAATAGCACTGAAGAAGTTTTATCCTCTTTCCATGCCCAACATTTCTTCAAAATGATAGATTACATCCACGGTTCCATATTTTCGTGTACGTTTTTACACATTCCAAAGAAAAATTACTCATCGGGAGAATTTTTTATTCATTCGGAAGAATTTTCGACCTTAAAGTAAGGAGAGTTTTTCTAGAGTGCAAGGCCACAAAAATCGTTTGTATTAAAAAATGGAAAAATAAACAATTGGGCATTATTATTGGGAGACTTCCGAAGACAAACAGAGTTTTTCGATCGAGAAATATTGGTTTTTGAAGAGATCTCTTCTACCATTTCTACGAAAAATTGTTGTTCTCCATACAAAATACAAGGCAAATTTTGAGCGCTTTGAGCGACTCTAAACATTTTTTGATTTCAAAAAAATAAATATACATATATACTTTTTTCGGTATAGAACAACCGCATGGGGTGGGAGCACTGATGTACATACATACATATCGCCACCTCAAAAAGTCATAACTAATAGAAATTCAAAATTCGCTTTTTGATTTATATGATGGATTTCATCGAACAACAGCTCCCCACATTAGTTTATGAAAAAAAATAAAAAATTAGTCACGACTTTTTTCATTTCATTTACGATATTGTTACGTCCTTTTGCATTTCAGGTACATATATATTCATTACGGCGTGTCAATTTGTATGGGAGATTATTTCGACTATGCGCGTATAGCACAGAAGGATTCTACATGTAATTCTAAGAAAATTTCCTAAAGAAACCATGTTTCTAAAATCGTAAAGAAGTGCTTAAATTTTCATTTATATTCTTCTCAAAATTTCCGCTAGAGGGCGCAATAGTGAAAATTTTCAAATTTTCTTCGAAACTTACTATGACAATTTGGTAAACTCCAAATTGTTTTTAGACTCATGGTTTCTTTGGAAAATTTGGTTAGAATTTCATGAAGAATCCTGCTATGCTATACGCGCATACTACAAAACACTGACGCGCCCTAATATTCATACCTGAAGTATGCACAAATGATCCATATCATAAAATGACAGGCTATTTAGTCTTTGATTTTAGTTTAATTGTTTGTATTAAAACATATTTTTCCCCCTTTTACTGCAGCTTTATACAAACGAAGTCAAACGATATTTTGTGGAGACATTGAGTGGTCACAGTTCGCCAACTTTTGTTCGTGCATTGGATACTCTTATGGATAGTGTCTGCAAATTTAATGTAACAGAATAATCGATGAAAAATATAATTATAAAATTTCGCATAATATACGTAATACGTTTTTGAACCACGATTTCTATAATTCTTTTTTCAAGAAAAGGTGTTACCTCATAGGTGGTCCCATACTAATTTCGTTTAAATCCGATCAATGGATCATGAAGAAATTAACTATCGTTAAATTTGTATCTTAAATTTTTGTATAAGAATTGAAGTCGACTTTGTTTTTGGCTTAAAAATTACTTGTTTACTTAAAAATTACTTGTTTGAATAATAGTTGCTAAACAAGAAGTCGTGATGTGGTTAAATTTGGGTGATAGGTAGGTAGTTGAATTGTGCCAAGGACGCAGTTTGCAGTTTTCGATCCCATACGGATCCTTCGGTTTGATTAGACAGTCCAGTTGGAAAAATTTAGTCAAACTGAGTGGCCACATCGCCGTCCCACAAGTTTTTACAGTAAGAATCTAAATAAATACTTAGTCTAAATGCGCGAAGCTTTATTGAACAATGACAACGTTCTCACCAGCATTGAGAGTGGTGGCTTTCTGAGCCCAAGAGGAATATATTTTGGCTTTCGCTAAATAGTTTTGAGGGTACGGTGAGCCAGGCCAAAGCCCTGTTAGCCGTTTGGACATCAAAGTAGATATATACTCATGGACCTTAGAGATGCCAGATCGAAAAAAAAAGATTTTTGCAACGAATTCGAAACGGAATAAAATAATCGATGCATGCAGAAATTTAAAAAAAATAAATCGATCTTCCCAGATCTAATCATTTATATTGATAAATAACGTTTTTAACTTAAGTTTTATAATGAAACGAAACACGGATCTGGCCAAACTTTTATTGTGAGTAATTTTTAAAACATACATACATTGTTCATAATGGTTTCAACATCCAGATTTATTCGAAAGCTATCAACTTGCTAACAATCCGTAAATACTTTTGAAAAAAAAAAACCACAAAAATGTGAGATAAGGTAATAATTCTTTTCCCACGTCCACGTGTCCATCTTCTACTAAATGTGTCTTAACATCTGTCAAATTTCTGTTTAACTTTATCCCGTTTTCTCATGTGGGCAACTTGCTATCTTAACAAATCACTTTCAAAATGGCATCAAGCCAATCAGATCGATCTGTACCCAATAGAAATGGTGCGGTAAAACAAGAACTGAGTTGTCAAAATAGAACTAATAAATCGACAAAAAGTCAAATCGGAAGGGCTAGATTAATTGATCTTCGATTTAATAGGCTTTAAAAGGGTATCTCTAATGTACATACAAATGCATGTATCTTCCTTATCGACGTGAATAAGACAAGGATTAGAGACCGGTTGAGATCGGTCAAGTAGTTTTTTGAGATAAACATACATGATATAAGTGGGCAGTGCCACCCCAATATTGATGAATTACTTAGTCACACTAGTCAAAAAATCTGAAAGCACATAAACGATATAAATTCTAGGCCGTATTTAGGAAAAGTCGCCTAACTTCGATAACTTTTACGCGAATGCAATACACGAGCCCTCAGTTTATTTAAAAATTGATTTATTTTAGATAGTACTCCATATTTTGAGGCTGTAGATAGAGAAATGGGGGTCTTTTCTTAATTTATCCTATAAAAAATTCCAACAAGTCTGGACTAGGCAATAGATTTTTATAAACCATTTTAGGAGCATATATATCCTCCTCTTAGATCATATTCGATCTTTGAAATCGAATCAAAAATAGTCATTCAAAAACTTATAAATCTACAAAATCGTACTTCTGACCTAAATCGACAGGTCGCAACCTCTAAATGACCTTGAAAAAAATCTATAAAAAGTGGCAATAATATTTCTCATAAAAACGAATAAAATTAGGAGGTACATACTTATGCACATATATTGGGTATGAGGCAAACTAGATATGTAATGTAAGTTCCACTTCTCCAGTGTGACCCAGGCGCGCTTACTTTTCTGTCAAAAATAAAAGTTAAAATTTGACTTTTTTCGATAAATTTTAATTGAAAAAAAAAAACAATCAAAGTAAAAATGCAGTCCCTTTTAATTGCACTTCTCTATATTCTGTTAATATATTTCCCTAAACAATTCATTCTAAAATTTTAAGTTCTATTTTTGTTAGAAAAAATAAAGTTGAGTTAAATGCTAGATTTCCACTTGGCATAAAATGGCAAAAATGACAAATGACAGAGTCGGGCATTAAAAAATAATCGTGTCATTACATTAAAAAAAGTGTCATTAAGTTCATTTTTGTCATTCAATTCATTTCAATGCCTAGTGGAAATTCGTCATAAAATGTTTCTTTGACTGAAATAAATTTTTAACTTTTATATTGAATGAGAAAATAGAAGTAAAAATTTTTTACTGAAAAAACAAAAGGCGAACTTTAACTAATGACTGAAAAAATAAAAGAAAGATTTAAATTTTTTTGTTGGCCAAAAAACTGCCATTTGGCATCTTTGGCTACCCTCCAAATAATATACTGAATGGTGGTAATAAGCTAAATTATTGAAAGCCCAAAAAAAAATTAAACTTTTATCATACTCTGCAATCATGGAACTAAGCCCCAGTAATTGACATAAAAATAATCTAATGCGTCGGGGAATATGTACGAGTATAATAGGGGCGTGCAACGCTATTTCTTATAAAATCATTTTACTAATGGTGTTTTCGCTTCTACCAAAAAGTGTCGCATTTTGATTACACCTTTCTCTTTTCGTGTTCGATTGTAAAATAAGGGCAACCGGTCACATTCTTGTAAGGCACACACATTTTGCACCATGAAAGAGCAACATTTTTTGATAGAAACGTCATCAGTTGCCAAATTAGAGCATAATTTACTATAACAGTTTTAAATTTATAAGGGTGGATGTACATATGCATATACATTTTACATACTATTACTTACTAAAAATGCAGCTAAAAATTATTGGGAAGTTACGCATACGCCCCGGTGTTGGACAAACGAGCTTCTAAAATTTATATTAAGAACTTATCAGAAAATGCCTATTGCAACTTATCAAATACAAGAAGGAATAATATGTTATTCTGAACTTGGTAAATAAAGCATAAAAGCAACAACAGTTTCTAAGCTTTGCATATCACACTATCCAATACTCCATCAACAAAAGGTTGGCAGATGCGATCAAATAATGTACATTATTTTTTTAAATTCCATTTATATTATAAAGGCTGCGTTTCTTTACACATTCCGGATAATCCCATTTCACAGCCGGAATAAACAGAATGCGTTTGAAATATACATCAACATATCATCAGGAACGTTCTAAAGAATAAATAAACAAAAAAGTTTATTCCAAACGTTCAGAATGAATAAAGAAATGCAGCCAAAATCAAATAAATAATTTTGTACTATTTATTGTATGTTATATAAAGTTATTATAAACGTAATAGGTTATGACCATACCAAATTCTTTGACACTTAAATTTACGATTTTCAAAAAGTGGAGTTAGCCGATGTGTGCACTGAACGGCTCATAAGTAAGTACAGTTAAACATTGTTAAAATGTTACTGATTAACACACATACGTACATGAATAAATACCTGCAATTGCGTGCACATATGTATGTATGTAAATTACTTTATATACAAGAACAGTTACGAATAAACAAAGTACTCGTATTTACACTTGCGACCACGACTCGGCTTTATTTAAAAGGGCCCGGCTGACTAGCGGCTATATTAGTTAGTAGCCGACTGACTGTCTTTAGGATGCGGTTAGCATCAATTTCATGTGCCAAACATACATACATACATCGCTACAATACTCTACTTATTTAAATTCGCATTTACCTTAAGAACTTTAGTTTCTCATTGACTTTTGTGCTGTTTAAAGTGAAATGTTGGTGCTCCAATTGAAATAGTTTTTTGTAGTTAAAGTGAAAAAGAATATTGTAAAATTAAATATGAAGAACTAATACCCATTTAATATATTGTTTAAAAAGGATATTTTTTTTGCTCTGTTTAATTATTGTGGCTGTAAATTTTATTACGAAATAAAAAAAAATATTGCTTGAGGCGAAATGACGGAAAAAGTGGTTACCATAAAGAATATGTCGGTGGAAGGTAGTAAGATAAAGGTAAGTAGGTTTTTTTTTGTGTTTTATTTTGTTGATCAAATAAAATTTGTTAACCGAAAAAATTTTTTAAGCAAAAAAAAAATCCGACTTCAATTCTCATAAATATTTAAAATTATCGTTAAAATCTTCATGATTCAATGATAGGATTTAAACCACACTAGTGAACCCGCATGGCGTTAAAACGCCCAACACTTAATTTAAAAAACTTAAAAAATATTCCAAAACTTAGTCAGAGTTGTATCTTCAGTCAGAGAATGTATCTTTTTAAACACGTGGCAACCCTCTTCGAAAATTCCAAATGGTCAAACTAAAGACTTCTTAACATTCTTTCGTCTGACTACGATATTTTTATATTTCTTATTTCTTCAAAAGTTTTCAAGTATAATCCTTGTTAACTCTCCTTCGCCTGGCATTGCGATAAATATTTTAATTAATTGATGAATTAGTGGAATTTGATTTTTTTTAAATATTTCAACCCCGCCAAGTACAGCCCAGCAATAAAAGTTTTTCAAACGCCCTTCGATTGATACCCATATTTTAATAATTCATTAAACTTATTAAATAATTTGAAGTTAACTTTTTAAACTGGTGGCAACCCTCTTTCAACACCTCGAAAATATTCTTAGCATTCAAATTATATATTGCTTAACACTCCTTCGTTTGACATCCGTATTTTGATGTTTCATATAACTTGTGTATAAGTAAATTTAATTCGACATTTCAAGGAAGTGGCAACTCTATTAAAAATATTTTCAAGCTACTACTCTCTGAAACCTCTTTCGTTTGGTACTCATATGGTGATACATATTTCTCTTACCTAATATGATTTTTTGAACAGGTGGCAACTCTCCTATAGTTCAGCTAGGAAACAAAGATTTTCAAAAGCATTTCGGTTGATAATCATTTTGTAATAATTGATTTATTTTTTTTTTATTATCTAATTTGAATATAAATTTTTAAAAGGTGGCAAATCCTTTAAAAAAAATTAAAACCTTATTGCACAACTACAGTCCGAGCCTATTAATTTGACACCTCATTTTAGAAAATCGAACGACGGTGCAGATATGAGGAGGGCATGATTATTAAATATTTGGAATTGAACTGTTTAACAGGTGGCAACTCCTTTCCGCAACATCCGATTTTTGAAAATCGAGCGAACAGTGCAGATCTTTTATCCTGCACCAGAAATGCCTTCGCGCATTATATACATATATAGATTATTATGGGACCAACTGTAAGGTAACACCTGTCATGGACCGCACTAGGGTGCTCGGAGTGGCGTGCATGCTTGCTTTAACCGCGCCTAGTCACTCGGGTGGTCGGGGGGTTCTTGCTCCTTGTACTTTACGTTAGCTGTTTGCATATATAATAAATAAATTCATGCACTGAAATTGGAACGAAACCAAAACGGAACAATATCATCAGAAAACTTTGCACTCAGAATTTAAAACACAATATAAACGGACAGACTTGGAAGTTGGCATAGTAGAAATCGGACAGACATAAGGAAGCAGATAAAATGTATCAAAAAAAAAAAAAGAAATCGCTACTAAACGACTTGTTTCCCATGCCACGCACTAGCATATACATAACTCATTCCTACAGTAGGAGGTCAGAGATGGTGTTATGCCTCCTTGTCTCCCCTCGTTCCCTACCCTACCAATGCATTGAGAGCGAACAACAGCTCTGCTCTACCCAACCGAAATGACGCCAACGACTAAATAGGTAACTCACAAGACTCCACTTAACAAATTCACTCTTTATTCATAATTAACTCTTAATATTAAGGAATTTTCAATTTAAAATCAAAACTGGGCCCTTACTTGTTGTTATGAGCAAATATTTAAGTTTAAGTATACACACATGCCTTAGCTAAAGAACCTTAATGGAAAGGGAACGTAGTTTTAGGTAGACAAAAGAAAGAAAAACTTTCAGGATTATACGCAATTCGAGTGTATGTATGTATGTATGTATATATCAAATAGAGTGTATGTATATTTGTTGTGCTATAGGAAGGTATCTACATATTAGTATAAGAAAAAAAGTAATATCAAGAAATCTCTTACTTCATTTTTTTCGCTCTGGTCCAACGTTGTTTGCGCAAACAGCAGGAAGGCTTGAGTTTAGATTGATGCCCGGTAGGAATGTTACCCAGTACAGAATTTGAATTGTTATTTATAGTTATATGTAACATGCTCTTATGTTACATGCTCTTAGATTTTAAGAACTTTGACAAATTTCGTATTTAGATATTAAATTTGGCTGAACACTATTTAATTAAATAAAGTTTTTTTTTATTGTTTCAGAAGTAATTAGAAGTTGAATAGAAATTATTTTACAGTAAGAAAGAAAAGTGCATGGGAATTAAGAAGAAGAACGTTAATGTAATTTTTGATCTATACATCTTAGTTTATACCGATGATACCAATAAGTGCCCTAGTATAGATTTTAGATAATATTTTCACTTCACAAAAAGAAAAAAAGGAATCTAAATCGAAATGATAAATGTGCTGAAATGTCTCTAACTTACATTGACCGCCAATATACATATGTATGAAAAAGCAGGGGGGG